>NW_027473372.1:600000-936058 GCF_050947335.1 Megachile rotundata | reverse complement strand
AATCACAATCGTACAATCACAATCGTACAATCACAATCGCACAATCACAATCATACAATCACAGTCATACAATCACAATCTTACAATCACAATCATACTATCACAATCATACAATCACAATCATACAATCGCAATCATACAATCACAATCATACAATCACAATCATACAATCACAATCATACAATCACAATCATACAATCACAATCATACAATCACAATCATACAATCACAATCATACAATCACAATCATACAATCACAATCATACAATCACAATCATACAATCACAAAAATACAATCATAATCATACAATCACAATCATACAATCACAATCATACAATCACAATCATACAATCGCAATCCTACAATCACAATCTCCAAAATACAATCTCCCAACTACAATCATACAATCACAATCATACAATCATAATCATACAATCACAATCATACAATCACAATCATACAATCACAGTCATACAATCACAATCTTACAATCACAATCATGCAATCACAATCATACAATCGCAATCCTACAATTACAATCTCCAAAATACAATCTCCCAAATACAATCATACAATCACAATCATACAATCACAATCATTCAATCACAATCATACATTCAAAATCATGCAATCACAATCACACAGTCACAATCATGCAATCACAGTCATTCAATCATAATCATACAATCACAATCCTACAATCACAATCGTACAATCACAATCGTACAATCACAATCGCACAATCACAATCATACAATCACAGTCATACAATCACAATCATACAATCACAATCATACAATCGCAATCCTACAATCACAATCTCCAAAATACAATCTCCCAACTACAATCATACAATCACAATCATACAATCATAATCATACAATCACAATCATTCAATCACAATCATACAATCACAATCATACAATCACAATCATACAATCACAATCTTACAATCACAATCATACAATCACAATCATACAATCGCAATCATACAATCACAATCATACAATCATAATCATACCCTCACAATCATACGATCGCAATCATACAATCACAATCATACCATCACAATCATACAATCACAATCATACAATCATAATCATACAATTACAATCATACATCACAATCATACAATCACAATCATACAATCGAAATCATACAACTACAATCTCCCAAATACAATCATACAACCACAATCATACAATCGCAATCATACAATCACAATCATACAATCATAATCATACAATCACAATCATACGATCGCAATCATACAATCACAATCATACCATCACAATCATACAATCAGAATCATACAATCATAATCACACAATTACAATCATACATCACAATCATACAATCACAATCATACAATCGAAATCATACAACTACAATATCCCAAATACAATCATACAATCACAATCATACAATCACTATCATACAATCACAATCATACAATCACAATCATACAATCACAATCATACAATCACAATCATACTATCACAATCATACAATCACAATCATACAATCACAATCATACAATCACATTCATACAATCACAGTCATACAATCACAATCTTACAATCACAATCATACAATCACAATCATACAATCACAATCGTACAATCACAATCGCACAATCACAATCATACAATCATAATCATACAATTACAATTATGCGATCACAATCATTCAATCATAATCATACAATCACAATCATACAATCACAATCGTACAATCACAATCGCACAATCACAATCATACAATCACAATCATACAATCACAATCATACAATCACAATCATACAATCACAATCATACAATCACAATCATACAATCACAATCATACAATCACAATCATACAATCACTATCATACAATCACAATCCTACAATCACAATCATACAATCACAATCATACAATCACAATCATACATTCACTATCATACAATCACAATCATACAATGAAAATCATACAATGACAATCATACAGTCACAATCATGCAATCACAATCATACAATCGCAATCATACAATCGCAATCATACAATCACAATCATACAATCACAACCATACAATCACAATCATACAATCACAATAATACTATCGCAATCATACAATCACAATCATACAATCACAATCATACAATCACAATCATACAATCACAATCATACAATCACAATCATACAATCACAATCATACAATCACAATCATACAATCACAATCATACAATCACAATCATACAATCACAATCATACAATCACAAAAATACAATCATAATCATACAATCACAATCATACAATCACAATCATACAATCACAATCATACAATCGCAATCCTACAATTACAATCTCCAAAATACAATCTCCCAAATACAATCATACAATCACAATCATACAATCATAATCATACAATCACAATCATACAATCACAATCATACAATCACAGTCATACAATCACAATCTTACAATCACAATCATACAATCATAATCATACAATCGCAATCCTACAATTACAATCTCCAAAATACAATCTCCCAAATACAATCATACAATCACAATCATACAATCACAATCATACAATCACAATCATACATTCAAAATCATGCAATCACAATCACACAGTCACAATCATGCAATCACAATCATTCAATCATAATCATACAATCACAATCCTACAATCACAATCGTACAATCACAATCGTACAATCACAATCGCACAATCACAATCATACAATCACAGTCATACAATCACAATCTTACAATCACAATCATACTATCACAATCATACAATCACAATCATACAATCACAATCATACAATCACAATCATACAATCACAATCATACAATCACAATCATACAATTACAATCATACAATCACAATCATACAATCGCAATCATACAATCACAATCATACAATCACAATCATACAAACATAATCATACCCTCACAATCATACGATCGCAATCATACAATCACAATCATACCATCACAATCATACAATCACAATCATACAATCATAATCATACAATTACAATCATACATCACAATCATACAATCACAATCATACAATCGAAATCATACAACTACAATCTCCCAAATACAATCATACAATCACAATCATACAATCGAAATCATACAACTACAATCTCCCAAATACAATCATACAATCACAATCATACAATCACAATCATACAATCACAATCATACAATCACAATCATACAATCGCAATCATACAATCACAATCATACAATCACAATCATACAATCACAATCATACAATCACAATCATACAATCACAATCATACAATCACAATCATACAATCACAATCATACAATCACAAAAGTACAATCATAATCATACAACCACAATCATACAATCGCAATCATACAATCACAATCATACAATCATAATCATACAATCACAATCATACGATCGCAATCATACAATCACAATCATACCATCACAATCATACAATCAGAATCATACAATCATAATCATACAATTACAATCATACATCACAATCATACAATCACATTCATACAATCGCAATCATACAACTACAATCTCCCAAATACAATCATACAATCACAATCATACAATCACAATCATACAATCACAATCATACAATCACAATCATACAATCACAATCATACAATCACAATCATACAATCACAATCATACTATCACCATCATACAATCACAACCAAACAATCACAATCATACAATCACAATCATACAATCACAGTCATACAATCACAATCTTACAATCACAATCATACAATCACAATCATACAATCGCAATCATACAATCACAATCATACAATCACAATCATACAATCACAATCATACAATCACAATCATACAATCACAATCATACAATCACAATCATACAATCACAATCATACAATCGCAATCCTACAATTACAATCTCCAAAATACAATCTCCCAAATACAATCATACAATCACAAACATACAATCATAATCATACAATCACAATCATACAATCACAATCATACAATCACAGTCATACAATCACAATCTTACAATCACAATCATACTATCACAATCATACTATCACAATCATACAATCACAATCATACAATCACAATCATACAATCACTATCATACATTCAAAATCATGCAATCACAATCACACAGTCACAATCATGCAATCACAATCATTCAATCATAATCATACAATCACAATCCTACAATCACAATCGTACAATCACAATCGTACAATCACAATCGCACAATCACAATCATACAATCACAATCATACAATCACAATCAGACAATCACAATCATACAATCACAATCATACAATCACAATCATACAATCGCAATCATACAATCGCAATCCTACAATTACAATCTCCAAAATACAATCTCCCAAATACAATCATACAATCACAATCATACAATCATAATCATACAATCACAATCATACAATCACAATCATACAATCACAGTCATACAATCACAACCTTACAATCACAATCATACTATCACAACCATACAATCACAATCATACAATCACAATCATACAATCACAATCATACATTCAAAATCATGCAATCACAATCACACAGTCACAATCATGCAATCACAATCATTCAATCATAATCATACAATCACAATCCTACAATCACAATCGTACAATCACAATCGTACAATCACAATCGCACAATCACAATCATACAATCACAGTCATACAATCACAATCTTACAATCACAATCATACTATCACAATCATACAATCACAATCATACAATCACAATCATACAATCACAATCATACAATCACAATCATACAATCACAATCATACAATCGCAATCATACAATCACAATCATACAATCACAATCATACCCTCACAATCATACGATCGCAATCATACAATCACAATCATACCATCACAATCATACAATCACAATCATACAATCACAATCATACAATCACAATCATACTATCACAATCATACAATCACAATCATGCAATCACAATCATACAATCACAATCATACAATCACAAACATACAATCACAATCATACAATCACAATCATACAATCACAATCATACAATCGCAATCATACAATCACAATCATACAATCACAATCATACAATCACAATCATACAATCACAATCATACAATCACAATCATACATTGAAAATAATGCAATCACAATCATACAATCACAATCATGCAATCACAATCATACAATCACAATCATACTATCACAATCATACAATCACAATCCTACAATCACAATCATACAATCAATATCATACAATCACAATCATACAATCACAATCATGTAATCACAATCATACAATCGCATTCATACAATCGCAATCATACAATCACAATCATACAATCACAATCATACAATCACAATCACACAATCACAATCATACAATCACAATCATACAATCACAATCATACAATCACAATCATACAATCACAATCATACAATCACAAAAATACAATCATAATCATACAATCACAATGATACAATCGCAATCATACAATCACGATCATAAAATCATAATCATACAATCACAATCATACGATCGCAATCATACAATCACAATCATACCATCACAATCATACAATCACAATCATACAATCATAATCATACAATTACAATCATACATCACAATCATACAATCACATTCATACAATCGCAATCATACAACTACAATCTCCCAAATACAATCATACAATCACAATCATACAATCACAATCATACAATCACAATCATACAATCACAATCATACTATCACCATCATACAATCACAACCAAACAATCACAATCATACAATCACAATCATACAATCACAGTCATACAATCACAATCTTACAATCACAATCATACAATCACAATCATACAATCACAGTCATACAATCACAATCATACAATCACAATCATACAATCACAATCATACAATCGCAATCATACAATCACAATCATACAATCACAATCATACAATCACAATCATACAATCACAATCATACAATCACAATCATACAATCACAATCATACAATCACAATCATACAATCGCAATCCTACAATTACAATCTCCAAAATACAATCTCCCAAATACAATCATACAATCACAATCATACAATCATAATCATACAATCACAATCATACAATCACAATCATACAATCACAGTCATACAATCACAATCTTACAATCACAATCATACTATCACAATCATATTATCACAATCATACAATCACAATCATACAATCACAATCATACAATCACTATCATACATTCAAAATCATGCAATCACAATCACACAGTCACAATCATGCAATCACAATCATTCAATCATAATCATACAATCACAATCCTACAATCACAATCGTACAATCACAATCGTACAATCACAATCGCACAATCACAATCATACAATCACAATCATACAATCACAATCATACAATCACAATCATACAATCACAAAAATACAATCATAATCATACAATCACAATCATACAATCACAATCATACAATCACAATCATACAATCGCAATCCTACAATCACAATCTCCAAAATACAATCTCCCAACTACAATCATACAATCACAATCATACAATCATAATCATACAATCACAATCATACAATCACAATCATACAATCACAGTCATACAATCACAATCTTACAATCACAATCATGCAATCACAATCATACAATCGCAATCCTACAATTACAATCTCCAAAATAGAATCTCCCAAATACAATCATACAATCACAATCATACAATCACAATCATTCAATCACAATCATACATTCAAAATCATGCAATCACAATCACACAGTCACAATCATGCAATCACAATCATTCAATCATAATCATACAATCACAATCCTACAATCACAATCGTACAATCACAATCGTACAATCACAATCGCACAATCACAATCATACAATCACAGTCATACAATCACAATCTTACAATCATAATCATACTATCACAATCATACAATCACAATCATACAATCACAATCATACAATCACAATCATACAATCACAATCATACAATCACAATCATACAATCGCAATCATACAATCACAATCATACAATCATAATCATACCCTCACAATCATACGATCGCAATCATACAATCACAATCATACCATCACAATCATACAATCACAATCATACAATCATAATCATACAATTACAATCATACATCACAATCATACAATCACAATCATACAATCACAATCATACAATCACAATCATACAATCACAATCATACAATCACAATCATACAATCACAATCATACAATCACTATCATACAATCACAATCCTACAATCACAATCATACAATCACAATCATACAATCACAATCATACATTCACTATCATGCAATCACAATCATACAATGAAAATCATACAATGACAATCATACGGTCACAATCATGCAATCACAATCATACAATCGCAATCATACAATCGCAATCATAGAATCACAATCATACAATCACAACCATACAATCACAATCATACAATCACAATAATACTATCGCAATCATACAATCACAATCATACCATCACAATCATACAATCGCAATCATACAATCATTATCATACAATCACAATCATACAATCACAATCATACAATCGCAATCATACAATCACAACCATACAATCACAATCATACAATCACAATCATACAATCACAATCATACAATCACAACCATACTATCACAATCATACAATCACAATCATACAATCACAATCATACAATCACATTCATACAATCACAGTCATACAATCACAATCTTACAATCACAATCATACAATCACAATCAGACAATCACAATCGTACAATCCCAATCGCACAATCACAATCATACAATCATAATCATACAATTACAATCATGCGATCACAATCATTCAATCATAATCATACAATCACAATCATACAATCACAATCGTACAATCACAATCGTACAATCACAATCATACAATCACAATCATACAATCACAATCATACAATCACAATCATACAATCACAATCATACAATCACAATCATACAATCACAATCATACAATCACTATCATACAATCACAATCCTACAATCACAATCATACAATCGCAATCATACAATCGCAATCATACAATCACAATCATACAATCACAACCATACAATCACAATCATACAATCACAATAATACTATCGCAATCATACAATCACAATCATACCATCACAATCATACAATCACAATCTTACAATCACAATCATACAATCACAATCATACAATCACAGTCATACAATCACAGTCATAAAATCACAATCATACTATCACAATCATACAATCACACTCATACAATCACAATAATACAATCGCAATCATACAATCGCAATCACACAATCACAATCATACAATTACAATCATACAGTCACAATCATACAATCACAATCACACAATCACAATCATACAATCACAATCATACAATCGCAATCATACAATCGCAATCATACAATCACAATCATACAGTCACAATCATACAATCACAATTATACAATCACAATCATACAATCACAATCATACAATCACAATCATACAATCACAATCATACAATCACAATCATACAATCACAATCATACAATCACAATCATACAATCACAATCATACAATCACAATCATACAATCACAATCATACAATCACAATCATACAATCGCAATCATACAATCGCAATCCTACAATTACAATCTCCAAAATACAATCTCCCAAATACAATCATACAATCACAATCATACAATCATAATCATACAATCACAATCATACAATCACAATCATACAATCACAGTCATACAATCACAATCTTACAATCACAATCATACTATCACAATCATACAATCACAATCATACAATCACAATCATACAATCACAATCATACAATCACAATCATACATTCAAAATCATGCAATCACAATCACACAGTCACAATCATGCAATCACAATCATTCAATCATAATCATACAATCACAATCCTACAATCACAATCGTACAATCACAATCGTACAATCACAATCGCACAATCACAATCATACAATCACAGTCATACAATCACAATCTTACAATCACAATCATACTATCACAATCATACAATCACAATCATACAGTCACAATCATACAATCACAATCATACAATCACAATCATACAATCACAATCATACAATCACAATCATACAATCACAATCATACAATCGCAATCATACAATCACAATCATACAATCATAATCATACCCTCACAATCATACGATCGCAATCATACAATCACAATCATACCATCACAATCATACAATCACAATCATACAATCACAATCATACAATCACAATCATACTATCACAATCATACAATCACAATCATGCAATCACAATCATACAATCACAATCATACAATCACAAACATACAATCACAATCATACAATCACAATCATACAATCACAATCATACAATCGCAATCATACAATCACAATCATACAATCACAATCATACAATCACAATCATACAATCACAATCATACAATCACAATCATACATTCAAAATAATGCAATCACAATCATACAATCACAATCATGCAATCACAATCATACAATCACAATCATACTATCACAATCATACAATCACAATCCTACAATCACAATCATACAATCACAATCATACAATCACAATCATAGAATCGCAATCATACAATCGCAATCATACAATCACAATCGTACAATCACAATCATACAATCACAATCATACAATCACAATCATACAATCACAATCATACAATCACAATCATACAATCACAATCATACAATCACAATCATACAATCACAATCATACAATCACAATCATACAATCACAATCATACAATCACAATCATACAATCACAATCATACAATCACAATCATACAATCACAAAAATACAATCATAATCATACAATCACAATCATTCAATCATAATCATACAATCACAATCATACAATCACAATCGTACAATCACAATCGCACAATCACAATCATACAATCACAATCATACAATCACAATCATACAATCACAATCATACAATCACAATCATACAATCACAATCATACAATCACAATCATACAATCACTATCATACAATCACAATCCTACAATCACAATCATACAATCACAATCATACAATCACAATCATACATTCACTATCATACAATCACAATCATACAATGAAAATCATACAATGACAATCATACGGTCACAATCATGCAATCACAATCATACAATCGCAATCATACAATCGCAATCATACAATCACAATCATACAATCACAACCATACAATCACAATCATACAATCACAATAATACTATCGCAATCATACAATCACAATCATACCATCACAATCATACAATCACAATCATACAATCACAAAAATACAATCATAATCATACAACCACAATCATACAATCGTAATCATGCAATCACAATCATACCATCACAATCATACAATCACAATCATACTATCACAATCATACAATCACAATCATACAATCACAATCATACAATCACAATCATACAATCACATTCATACAATCACAGTCATACAATCACAATCTTACAATCACAATCATACAATCACAATCATACAATCACAATCGTACAATCACAATCGCACAATCACAATCATACAATCATAATCATACAATTACAATCATGCGATCACAATCATTCAATCATAATCATACAATCACAATCATACAATCACAATCGTACAATCACAATCGCACAATCACAATCATACAATCACAATCATACAATCACAATCATACAATCACAATCATACAATCACAATCATACAATCACAATCATACAATCACAGTCATACAATCACAATCTTACAATCACAATCATACTATCACAATCATACAATCACAATCATACAATCACAATCATACAATCACAATCATACAATCACAATCATACAATCACAATCATACAATCGCAATCATACAATCACAATCATACAATCATAATCATACCCTCACAATCATACGATCGCAATCATACAATCACAATCATACCATCACAATCATACAATCACAATCATACAATCATAATCATACAATTACAATCATACATCACAATCATACAATCACAATCATACAATCGAAATCATACAACTACAATCTCCCAAATACAATCATACAATCACAATCATACAATCACAATCATACAATCACAATCATACAATCGCAATCATACAATCGCAATCATACAATCACAATCATACAATCACAAAAATACAATCATAATCATACAACCACAATCATACAATCGCAATCATACAATCACAAACATACAATCATAATCATACAATCACAATCATACGATCGCAATCATACAATCACAATCATACCATCACAATCATACAATCACAATCATTCAATCATAATCATACAATCACAATCATACAATCACAATCGTACAATCACAATCGCACAATCACAATCATACAATCACAATCATACAATCACAATCATACAATCACAATCATACAATGACAATCATACAATCACAATCATACAATCACAATCATACAATCACAATCATACAATCACTATCATACAATCGCAATCCTACAATCACAATCATACAATCACAATCATACAATCACAATCATACATTCACTATCATACAATCACAATCATACAATGAAAATCATACAATGACAATCATACGGTCACAATCATGCAATCACAATCATACAATCGCAATCATACAATCGCAATCATACAATCACAATCATACAATCACAACCATACAATCACAATCATACAATCACAATAATACTATCGCAATCATACAATCACAATCATACCATCACAATCATACAATCACAATCATACAATCACAAAAATACAATCATAATCATACAACCACAATCATACAATCGCAATCATACAATCACAATCATACAATCATAATCATACAATCACAATCATACGATCGCAATCATACAATCATAATCATACCATCACAATCATACAATCAGAATCATATAATCATAATCATACAATTACAATCATACATCACAATCACACAATCACAATCATACAATCGAAATCATACAACTACAATCTCCCAAATACAATCATACAATCACAATCATACAATCACTATCATACAATCACAATCATACAATCACAATCATACAATCACAATCATACAATCACAATCATACAATCACAATCATACTATCACAATCATACAATCACAATCATACAATCACAATCATACAATCACATTCATACAATCACAGTCATACAATCACAATCTTACAATCACAATCATACAATCACAATCATACAATCACAATCGTACAATCACAATCGCACAATCACAATCATACAATCATAATCATACAATTACAATCATGCGATCACAATCATTCAATCATAATC
Organism: Megachile rotundata; assembly: GCF_050947335.1. Lineage (NCBI taxonomy): Eukaryota > Metazoa > Arthropoda > Insecta > Hymenoptera > Megachilidae > Megachile > Megachile rotundata. The sequence goes on along the minus strand of NW_027473372.1, from coordinate 923,596 downwards.
ATACAATCACAATCATACAATCACAATCGTACAATCACAATCGCACAATCACAATCATACAATCACAATCATACAATCACAATCATACAATCACAATCATACAATCACAATCATACAATCACAATCATGCAATCACAATCATACAATCACAAAAATACAATCATAATCATACAATCACAATGATACAATCGCAATCATACAATCACAATCATACAATCATAATCATACAATCACAATCATACGATCGCAATCATACAATCACAATCATACCATCACAATCATACAATCAGAATCATACAATCATAATCACACAATTACAATCATACATCACAATCATACAATCACAATCATACAAACGAAATCATACAACTACAATCTCCCAAATACAATCATACAATCACAATCATACAATCACTATCATACAATCACAATCATACAATCACAATCATACAATCACAATCATACAATCACAATCATACTATCACAATCATACAATCACAATCATACAATCACAATCATACAATCACATTCATACAATCACAGTCATACAATCACAATCTTACAATCACAATCATACAATCACAATCATACAATCACAATCGTACAATCACAATCGCACAATCACAATCATACAATCATAATCATACAATTACAATCATGCGATCACAATCATTCAATCATAATCATACAATCACAATCATACAATCACAATCGTACAATCACAATCGCACAATCACAATCATACAATCACAATCATACAATCACAATCATACAATCACAATCATACAATCACAATCATACAATCACAATCATACAATCACAATCATACAATCACTATCATACAATCACAATCCTACAATCACAATCATACAATCACAATCATACAATCACAATCATACATTCACTATCATACAATCACAATCATACAATGAAAATCATACAATGACAATCATACGGTCACAATCATGCAATCACAATCATACAATCGCAATCATACAATCGCAATCATACAATCACAATCATACAATCACAACCATACAATCACAATCATACAATCACAATAATACTATCGCAATCATACAATCACAATCATACCATCACAATCATACAATCACAATCATACAATCACAAAAATACAATCATAATCATACAACCACAATCATACAATCGTAATCATGCAATCACAATCATACCATCACAATCATACAATCACAATCATACTATCACAATCATACAATCACAATCATACAATCACAATCATACAATCACAATCATACAATCACATTCATACAATCACAGTCATACAATCACAATCTTACAATCACAATCATACAATCACAATCATACAATCACAATCGTACAATCACAATCGCACAATCACAATCATACAATCATAATCATACAATTACAATCATGCGATCACAATCATTCAATCATAATCATACAATCACAATCATACAATCACAATCGTACAATCACAATCGCACAATCACAATCATACAATCACAATCATACAATCACAATCATACAATCACAATCATACAATCACAATCATACAATCACAATCATACAATCACAGTCATACAATCACAATCTTACAATCACAATCATACTATCACAATCATACAATCACAATCATACAATCACAATCATACAATCACAATCATACAATCACAATCATACAATCACAATCATACAATCGCAATCATACAATCACAATCATACAATCATAATCATACCCTCACAATCATACGATCGCAATCATACAATCACAATCATACCATCACAATCATACAATCACAATCATACAATCATAATCATACAATTACAATCATACATCACAATCATACAATCACAATCATACAATCGAAATCATACAACTACAATCTCCCAAATACAATCATACAATCACAATCATACAATCACAATCATACAATCACAATCATACAATCGCAATCATACAATCGCAATCATACAATCACAATCATACAATCACAAAAATACAATCATAATCATACAACCACAATCATACAATCGCAATCATACAATCACAAACATACAATCATAATCATACAATCACAATCATACGATCGCAATCATACAATCACAATCATACCATCACAATCATACAATCACAATCATTCAATCATAATCATACAATCACAATCATACAATCACAATCGTACAATCACAATCGCACAATCACAATCATACAATCACAATCATACAATCACAATCATACAATCACAATCATACAATGACAATCATACAATCACAATCATACAATCACAATCATACAATCACAATCATACAATCACTATCATACAATCGCAATCCTACAATCACAATCATACAATCACAATCATACAATCACAATCATACATTCACTATCATACAATCACAATCATACAATGAAAATCATACAATGACAATCATACGGTCACAATCATGCAATCACAATCATACAATCGCAATCATACAATCGCAATCATACAATCACAATCATACAATCACAACCATACAATCACAATCATACAATCACAATAATACTATCGCAATCATACAATCACAATCATACCATCACAATCATACAATCACAATCATACAATCACAAAAATACAATCATAATCATACAACCACAATCATACAATCACAATCATACAATCGAAATCATACAACTACAATCTCCCAAATACAATCATACAATCACAATCATACAATCACAATCATACAATCACAATCATACAATCGCAATCATACAATCGCAATCATACAACCACAATCATACAATCGCAATCATACAATCACAAACATACAATCATAATCATACAATCACAATCATACGATCGCAATCATACAATCATAATCATACCATCACAATCATACAATCAGAATCATATAATCATAATCATACAATTACAATCATACATCACAATCACACAATCACAATCATACAATCGAAATCATACAACTACAATCTCCCAAATACAATCATACAATCACAATCACACAATCACTATCATACAATCACAATCATACAATCACAATCATACAATCACAATCATACAATCACAATCATACAATCACAATCATACTATCACAATCATACAATCACAATCATACAATCACAATCATACAATCACATTCATACAATCACAGTCATACAATCACAATCTTACAATCACAATCATACAATCACAATCATACAATCACAATCGTACAATCACAATCGCACAATCACAATCATACAATCATAATCATACAATTACAATCATGCGATCACAATCATTCAATCATAATCATACAATCACAATCATACAATCACAATCGTACAATCACAATCGCACAATCACAATCATACAATCACAATCATACAATCACAATCATACAATCACAATCATACAATCACAATCATACAATCACAATCATGCAATCACAATCATACAATCACAAAAATACAATCATAATCATACAATCACAATGATACAATCGCAATCATACAATCACAATCATACAATCATAATCATACAATCACAATCATACGATCGCAATCATACAATCACAATCATACCATCACAATCATACAATCAGAATCATACAATCACAATCATACAATTACAATCATACATCACAATCATACAATCACAATCATACAATCGAAATCATACAACTGCAATCTCCCAAATACAATCATACAATCACAATCATACAATCACAATCATACAATCACAATCATACAATCACAATCATACTATCACAATCATACAATCACAATCATGCAATCACAATCATGCAATCACAATCATACAATCATAATCAGACAATGACAATCATACAATCACAATCATACAATCGCAATCATACAATTACAATCTCCCAAATACAATCTCCCAAATACAATCATACAATCACAATCATACAATCAGAATCATACAATCACAATCATACAATCACAATCATACTATCACAATCATACAATCACAACCATACAATCACAATCATACAATCACAATCATACAATCACAGTCATACAATCACAATCTTACAATCACAATCATACAATCACAATCATACAATCACAGTCATACAATCACAGTCATACAATCACAATCATACTATCACAATCATACAATCACACTCATACAATCACAATCATACAATCGCAATCATACAATCGCAATCACACAATCACAATCATACAATTACAATCATACAGTCACAATCATACAATCACAATCACACAATCACAATCATACAATCACAATCATACAATCGCAATCATACAATCGCAATCATACAATCACAATCATACAATCACAATCATACAATCACAATCATACAATCACAATCATACAATCACAATCATACAATCACAATCATACAATCACAATCATACAATCACAATCGTACAATCACAATCATACAATCGCAATCCTACAATTACAATCTCCAAAATACAATCTCCCAATACAATCATACAATCACAATCATACAATCATAATCATACAATCACAATCATACAATCACAATCATACAATCACAGTCATACAATCACAATCTTACAATCACAATCATACTATCACAATCATACAATCACAATCATACAATCACAATCATACAATCACAATCATACATTCAAAATCATGCAATCACAATCACACAGTCACAATCATGCAATCACAATCATTCAATCATAATCATACAATCACAATCCTACAATCACAATCGTACAATCACAATCGTACAATCACAATCGCACAATCACAATCATACAATCACAGTCATACAATCACAATCTTACAATCACAATCATACTATCACAATCATACAATCACAATCATACAATCACAATCATACAATCACAATCATACAATCACAATCATACCATCACAATCATACAATCACAATCATACAATCACAATCATACAATCGCAATCATACAATCACAATCATACAATCATAATCATACCCTCACAATCATACGATCGCAATCATACAATCACAATCATACCATCACAATCATACAATCACAATCATACAATCACAATCATACAATCACAATCATACTATCACAATCATACAATCACAATCATGCAATCACAATCATACAATCACAATCATACAATCACAATCATACAATCACAATCATACAATCACAATCATACAATCGCAATCATACAATCACAATCATGCAATCACAATCATACAATCACAATCATACAATCACAATCATACATTCAAAATAATGCAATCACAATCATACAATCACAATCATGCAATCACAATCATACAATCACAATCATACTATCACAATCATACAATCACAATCCTACAATCACAATCATACAATCAATATCATACAATCACAATCATACAATCACAATCATGCAATCACAATCATACAATCGCATTCATACAATCGCAATCATACAATCACAATCATACAATCACAATCATACAATCACAATCATACAATCACAATCATACAATCACAATCATACAATCACAATCATACAATCATAATCATACAATCACAATCATACAATCACAATCATACAATCACAATCATACAATCACAATCATACAATCACAAAAATACAATCATAATCATACAATCACAATGATACAATCGCAATCATACAATCACAATCATACAATCACAATCATACGATCACAATCATACGATCGCAATCATACAATCACAATCATACCATCACAATCATACAATCACAATCATACAATCATAATCATACAATTACAATCATACATCACAATCATACAATCACATTCATACAATCGCAATCATACAACTACAATCTCCCAAATACAATCATACAATCACAATCATACAATCACAATCATACAATCACAATCATACAACCACAATCATACAAACACAATCATACTATCACCATCATACAATCACAACCATACAATCACAATCATACAATCACAATCATACAATCACAGTCATACAATCACAATCTTACAATCACAATCATACAATCACAGTCATACAATCACAGTCATACAATCACACTCATACAATCACAATCATACTATCACAATCATACAATCACAATCATACAATCACAATCATACAACCACAATCATACAAACACAATCATACTATCACCATCATACAATCACAACCATACAATCACAATCATACAATCACAATCATACAATCACAATCATACAATCACAATCATACAATCACAATCATACAATCGCAGTCCTACAATTACAATCTCCAAAATACAATCTCCCAAATACAATCATACAATCACAATCATACAATCATAATCATACAAACACAATCATACAATCACAATCATACAATCACAGTCATACAATCACAATCTTACAATCACAATCATACTATCACAATCATACAATCACAATCATACAATCACAATCATACAATCGCAATCATACTATCGCAATCATACGATCGCAATCATACCATCACAATCATACAGTCACAACCATACAATCATAATCATACAATCGCAATCATACAATCGCAATCATACAATCACAGTCATACAATCACAATCATACAATCACAATCATACAATTACAATCATACAATCACAATCATACAATCACAATCATACAATCACAATCATACAATCACAATCATACAATCACAATCATACAATCACAATCATACAATCACAATCATACAATCACAATCATACAATCACAATCATACAATCACAATCATACAATCACAATCATACAGTCACAATCATACAATCGCAATCATACAATCGCAATCCTACAATTACAATCTCCAAAATACAATCTCCCAAATACAATCATACAATCACAATCATACAATCACAATCATACAATCACAGTCATACAATCACAGTCATACAATCACAATCTTACAATCACAATCATACTATCACAATCATACAATCACAATCATACAATCACAATCATACAATCACAATCATACATTCACTATCATACATTCAAAATCATGCAATCACAATCACACAGTCACAATCATGCAATCACAATCATTCAATCATAATCATACAATCACAATCCTACAATCACAATCGTACAATCACAATCGTACAATCACAATCGCACAATCACAATCATACAATCACAGTCATACAATCACAATCTTACAATCACAATCATACTATCACAATCATACAATCACAATCATACAATCACAATCATACAATCACAATCATACTATCACAATCATACAATCACAATCATACAATCACAATCATACAATCGCAATCATACAATCACAATCATACAATCATAATCACACCCTCCCAATCATACGATCGCAATCATACAATCACAATCATACCATCACAATCATACAATCACAATCATACAATCATAATCATACAATTACAATCATACATCACAATCATACAATCACAATCATACAATCACAATCATACAATCACAATCATACAATCACAAAAATACAATCATAATCATACAATCACAATCATACAATCACAATCATACAATCACAATCATACAATCACAATCATACAATCACAATCATACAATCACAATCATACAATCACAATCATACAATCACAATCATACAATCGCAATCCTACAATTACAATCTCCAAAATACAATCTCCCAAATACAATCATACAATCACAATCATACAATCATAATCATACAATCACAATCATACAATCACAATCATACAATCACAGTCATACAATCACAATCTTACAATCACAATCATACAATCACAATCATACAATCGCAATCCTACAATTACAATCTCCAAAATACAATCTCCCAAATACAATCATACAATCACAATCATACAATCACAATCATACATTCAAAATCATGCAATCACAATCACACAGTCACAATCATGCAATCACAATCATTCAATCATAATCATACAATCACAATCCTACAATCACAATCGTACAATCACAATCGTACAATCACAATCGCACAATCACAATCATACAATCACAGTCATACAATCACAATCTTACAATCACAATCATACTATCACAATCGTACAATCACAATCCTACAATCACAATCGTACAATCACAATCGTACAATCACAATCGCACAATCACAATCATACAATCACAGTCATACAATCACAATCTTACAATCACAATCATACGATCGCAATCATACAATCACAATCATACCATCACAATCATACAATCACAATCATACAATCATAATCATACAATTACAATCATACATCACAATCATACAATCACAATCATACAATCGAAATCATACAACTACAATCTCCCAAATACAATCATACAATCACAATCATACAATCACAATCATACAATCACAATCATACAATCGCAATCATACAATCGCAATCATACAATCACAATCATACAATCACAATCATACAATCACAATCATACAATCACAATCATACAATCACAATCATACAATCACAATCATACAAACACAATCATACAATCACAATCATACAATCACAATCATACAATCACAAAAATACAATCATAATCATACAATCACAATCATACAATCACAATCATACAATCACAATCATACAATCACAATCATACAATCACAATCATACAATCGCAATCCTACAATTACAATCTCCAAAATACAATCTCCCAAATACAATCATACAATCACAATCATACAATCATAATCATACAATCACAATCATACAATCACAATCATACAATCACAGTCATACAATCACAATCTTACAATCACAATCATACAATCACAATCATACAATCGCAATCCTACAATTACAATCTCCAAAATACAATCTCCCAAATACAATCATACAATCACAATCATACAATCACAATCATACAATCACAATCATACAATCACAATCATACATTCAAAATCATGCAATCACAATCACACAGTCACAATCATGCAATCACAATCATTCAATCATAATCAGACAATCACAATCCTACAATCACAATCGTACAATCACAATCGTACAATCACAATCGCACAATCACAATCATACAATCACAGTCATACAATCACAATCTTACAATCACAATCATACTATCACAATCGTACAATCACAATCCTACAATCACAATCGTACAATCACAATCGTACAATCACAATCGCACAATCACAATCATACAATCACAGTCATACAATCACAATCTTACAATCACAATCATACTATCACAATCATACAATTACAATCATACAATCACAATCATACAATCACAATCATACAATCACTATCATACAATCACAATCCTACAATCACAATCATACAATCACAATCATACAATCACAATCATACATTCACTATCATACAATCACAATCATACAATGAAAATCATACAATGACAATCATACGGTCACAATCATGCAATCACAATCATACAATCGCAATCATACAATCGCAATCATAGAATCACAATCATACAATCACAACCATACAATCACAATCATACAATCACAATAATACTATCGCAATCATACAATCACAATCATACCATCACAATCATACAATCACAATCATACAATCATTATCATACAATCACAATCATACAATCACAATCATACAATCGCAATCATACAATCACAACCTTACAATCACAATCATACAATCACAATCATACAATCGCAATCATACAATCGCAATCATACAATCACAATCATACAATCACAATCATACAATCACAATCATAGAATCACAATCATACAATCACAATCATACAATCACAAAAATACAATCATAATCATACAATCACAATGATACAATCGCAATCATACAATCACAATCATACAATCATAATCATACAATCACAATCATACAATCACAATCATACAATCACAGTCATACAATCACAATCTTACAATCACAATCATACAATCACAATCATACAATCGCAATCCTACAATTACAATCTCCAAAATGCAATCTCCCAAATACAATCATACAATCACAATCATACAATCACAATCATACAATCACAATCATACAATCACAATCATACATTCAAAATCATGCAATCACAATCACACAGTCACAATCATGCAATCACAATCATTCAATCATAATCATACAATCACAATCCTACAATCACAATCGTACAATCACAATCGTACAATCACAATCGCACAATCACAATCATACAATCACAATCATACAATCATAATCACACCCTCCCAATCATACGATCGCAATCATACAATCACAATCATACCATCACAATCATACAATCACAATCATACAATCATAATCATACAATTACAATCATACATCACAATCATACAATCACAATCATACAATCACAATCATACAATCACAATCATACAATCACAAAAATACAATCATAATCATACAATCACAATCATACAATCACAATCATACAATCACAATCATACAATCACAATCATACAATCACAATCATACAATCACAATCATACAATCGCAATCCTACAATTACAATCTCCAAAATACAATCTCCCAAATACAATCATACAATCACAATCATACAATCATAATCATACAATCACAATCATACAATCACAATCATACAATCACAGTCATACAATCACAATCTTACAATCACAATCATACAATCACAATCATACAATCGCAATCCTACAATTACAATCTCCAAAATACAATCTCCCAAATACAATCATACAATCACAATCATACAATCACAATCATACATTCAAAATCATGCAATCACAATCACACAGTCACAATCATGCAATCACAATCATTCAATCATAATCATACAATCACAATCCTACAATCACAATCGTACAATCACAATCGTACAATCACAATCGCACAATCACAATCATACAATCACAGTCATACAATCACAATCTTACAATCACAATCATACTATCACAATCGTACAATCACAATCCTACAATCACAATCGTACAATCACAATCGTACAATCACAATCGCACAATCACAATCATACAATCACAGTCATACAATCACAATCTTACAATCACAATCATACGATCGCAATCATACAATCACAATCATACCATCACAATCTTACAATCACAATCATACTATCACAATCGTACAATCACAATCCTACAATCACAATCGTACAATCACAATCGTACAATCACAATCGCACAATCACAATCATACAATCACAGTCATACAATCACAATCTTACAATCACAATCATACGATCGCAATCATACAATCACAATCATACCATCACAATCATACAATCACAATCATACAATCATAATCATACAATTACAATCATACATCACAATCATACAATCACAATCATACAATCGAAATCATACAACTACAATCTCCCAAATACAATCATACAATCACAATCATACAATCACAATCATACAATCACAATCATACAATCGCAATCATACAATCGCAATCATACAATCACAATCATACAATCACAATCATACAATCACAATCATACAATCACAATCATACAATCACAATCATACAATCACAATCATACAAACACAATCATACAATCACAATCATACAATCACAATCATACAATCACAAAAATACAATCATAATCATACAATCACAATCATACAATCACAATCATACAATCACAATCATACAATCACAATCATACAATCACAATCATACAATCGCAATCCTACAATTACAATCTCCAAAATACAATCTCCCAAATACAATCATACAATCACAATCATACAATCATAATCATACAATCACAATCATACAATCACAATCATACAATCACAGTCATACAATCACAATCTTACAATCACAATCATACAATCACAATCATACAATCGCAATCCTACAATTACAATCTCCAAAATACAATCTCCCAAATACAATCATACAATCACAATCATACAATCACAATCATACAATCACAATCATACAATCACAATCATACATTCAAAATCATGCAATCACAATCACACAGTCACAATCATGCAATCACAATCATTCAATCATAATCAGACAATCACAATCCTACAATCACAATCGTACAATCACAATCGTACAATCACAATCGCACAATCACAATCATACAATCACAGTCATACAATCACAATCTTACAATCACAATCATACTATCACAATCGTACAATCACAATCCTACAATCACAATCGTACAATCACAATCGTACAATCACAATCGCACAATCACAATCATACAATCACAGTCATACAATCACAATCTTACAATCACAATCATACTATCACAATCATACAATTACAATCATACAATCACAATCATACAATCACAATCATACAATCACTATCATACAATCACAATCCTACAATCACAATCATACAATCACAATCATACAATCACAATCATACATTCACTATCATACAATCACAATCATACAATGAAAATCATACAATGACAATCATACGGTCACAATCATGCAATCACAATCATACAATCGCAATCATACAATCGCAATCATAGAATCACAATCATACAATCACAACCATACAATCACAATCATACAATCACAATAATACTATCGCAATCATACAATCACAATCATACCATCACAATCATACAATCACAATCATACAATCATTATCATACAATCACAATCATACAATCACAATCATACAATCGCAATCATACAATCACAACCTTACAATCACAATCATACAATCACAATCATACAATCGCAATCATACAATCGCAATCATACAATCACAATCATACAATCACAATCATACAATCACAATCATAGAATCACAATCATACAATCACAATCATACAATCACAAAAATACAATCATAATCATACAATCACAATGATACAATCGCAATCATACAATCACAATCATACAATCATAATCATACAATCACAATCATACAATCACAATCATACAATCACAGTCATACAATCACAATCTTACAATCACAATCATACAATCACAATCATACAATCGCAATCCTACAATTACAATCTCCAAAATGCAATCTCCCAAATACAATCATACAATCACAATCATACAATCACAATCATACAATCACAATCATACAATCACAATCATACATTCAAAATCATGCAATCACAATCACACAGTCACAATCATGCAATCACAATCATTCAATCATAATCATACAATCACAATCCTACAATCACAATCGTACAATCACAATCGTACAATCACAATCGCACAATCACAATCATACAATCACAATCATACAATCATAATCACACCCTCCCAATCATACGATCGCAATCATACAATCACAATCATACCATCACAATCATACAATCACAATCATACAATCATAATCATACAATTACAATCATACATCACAATCATACAATCACAATCATACAATCACAATCATACAATCACAATCATACAATCACAAAAATACAATCATAATCATACAATCACAATCATACAATCACAATCATACAATCACAATCATACAATCACAATCATACAATCACAATCATACAATCACAATCATACAATCGCAATCCTACAATTACAATCTCCAAAATACAATCTCCCAAATACAATCATACAATCACAATCATACAATCATAATCATACAATCACAATCATACAATCACAATCATACAATCACAGTCATACAATCACAATCTTACAATCACAATCATACAATCACAATCATACAATCGCAATCCTACAATTACAATCTCCAAAATACAATCTCCCAAATACAATCATACAATCACAATCATACAATCACAATCATACATTCAAAATCATGCAATCACAATCACACAGTCACAATCATGCAATCACAATCATTCAATCATAATCATACAATCACAATCCTACAATCACAATCGTACAATCACAATCGTACAATCACAATCGCACAATCACAATCATACAATCACAGTCATACAATCACAATCTTACAATCACAATCATACTATCACAATCGTACAATCACAATCCTACAATCACAATCGTACAATCACAATCGTACAATCACAATCGCACAATCACAATCATACAATCACAGTCATACAATCACAATCTTACAATCACAATCATACGATCGCAATCATACAATCACAATCATACCATCACAATCATACAATCACAATCATACAATCATAATCATACAATTACAATCATACATCACAATCATACAATCACAATCATACAATCGAAATCATACAACTACAATCTCCCAAATACAATCATACAATCACAATCATACAATCACAATCATACAATCACAATCATACAATCGCAATCATACAATCGCAATCATACAATCACAATCATACAATCACAATCATACAATCACAATCATACAATCACAATCATACAATCACAATCATACAATCACAATCATACAAACACAATCATACAATCACAATCATACAATCACAATCATACAATCACAAAAATACAATCATAATCATACAATCACAATCATACAATCACAATCATACAATCACAATCATACAATCACAATCATACAATCGCAATCCTACAATTACAATCTCCAAAATACAATCTCCCAAATACAATCATACAATCACAATCATACAATCATAATCATACAATCACAATCATACAATCACAATCATACAATCACAGTCATACAATCACAATCTTACAATCACAATCATACAATCACAATCATACAATCGCAATCCTACAATTACAATCTCCAAAATACAATCTCCCAAATACAATCATACAATCACAATCATACAATCACAATCATACAATCACAATCATACAATCACAATCATACATTCAAAATCATGCAATCACAATCACACAGTCACAATCATGCAATCACAATCATTCAATCATAATCAGACAATCACAATCCTACAATCACAATCGTACAATCACAATCGTACAATCACAATCGCACAATCACAATCATACAATCACAGTCATACAATCACAATCTTACAATCACAATCATACTATCACAATCGTACAATCACAATCCTACAATCACAATCGTACAATCACAATCGTACAATCACAATCGCACAATCACAATCATACAATCACAGTCATACAATCACAATCTTACAATCACAATCATACTATCACAATCATACAATTACAATCATACAATCACAATCATACAATCACAATCATACAATCACTATCATACAATCACAATCCTACAATCACAATCATACAATCACAATCATACAATCACAATCATACATTCACTATCATACAATCACAATCATACAATGAAAATCATACAATGACAATCATACGGTCACAATCATGCAATCACAATCATACAATCGCAATCATACAATCGCAATCATAGAATCACAATCATACAATCACAACCATACAATCACAATCATACAATCACAATAATACTATCGCAATCATACAATCACAATCATACCATCACAATCATACAATCACAATCATACAATCATTATCATACAATCACAATCATACAATCACAATCATACAATCGCAATCATACAATCACAACCTTACAATCACAATCATACAATCACAATCATACAATCGCAATCATACAATCGCAATCATACAATCACAATCATACAATCACAATCATACAATCACAATCATAGAATCACAATCATACAATCACAATCATACAATCACAAAAATACAATCATAATCATACAATCACAATGATACAATCGCAATCATACAATCACAATCATACAATCATAATCATACAATCACAATCATACAATCACAATCATACAATCACAGTCATACAATCACAATCTTACAATCACAATCATACAATCACAATCATACAATCGCAATCCTACAATTACAATCTCCAAAATGCAATCTCCCAAATACAATCATACAATCACAATCATACAATCACAATCATACAATCACAATCATACAATCACAATCATACATTCAAAATCATGCAATCACAATCACACAGTCACAATCATGCAATCACAATCATTCAATCATAATCATACAATCACAATCCTACAATCACAATCGTACAATCACAATCGTACAATCACAATCGCACAATCACAATCATACAATCACAGTCATACAATCACAATCTTACAATCACAATCATACTATCACAATCGTACAATCACAATCCTACAATCACAATCGTACAATCACAATCGTACAATCACAATCGCACAATCACAATCATACAATCACAGTCATACAATCACAATCTTACAATCACAATCATACTATCACAATCATACAATCACAATCATACAATCACAATCATACAATCACAATCATACAATCACTATCATACAATCACAATCCTACAATCACAATCATACAAGCACAATCATACAATCACAATCATACATTCACTATCATACAATCACAATCATACAATGAAAATCATACAATGACAATCATACGGTCACAATCATGCAATCACAATCATACAATCGCAATCATACAATCGCAATCATAGAATCACAATCATACAATCACAACCATACAATCACAATCATACAATCACAATAATACTATCGCAATCATACAATCACAATCATACCATCACAATCATACAATCACAATCATACAATCATTATCATACAATCACAATCATACAATCACAATCATACAATCGCAATCATACAATCACAACCTTACAATCACAATCATACAATCACAATCATACAATCACAGTCATACAATCACAATCTTACAATCACAATCATACAATCACAATCATACAATCACAGTCATACAATCACAATCTTACAATCACAATCATACTATCACAATCATACAATCACAATCATACAATCACAATCATACAATCACAATCATACTATCACAATCTTACAATCACAATCATACAATCACAATCATACAATCGCAATCCTACAATTACAATCTCCAAAATGCAATCTCCCAAATACAATCATACAATCACAATCATACAATCACAATCATACAATCACAATCATACATTCAAAATCATGCAATCACAATCACACAGTCACAATCATGCAATCACAATCATTCAATCATAATCATACAATCACAATCCTACAATCACAATCGTACAATCACAATCGTACAATCACAATCGCACAATCACAATCATACAATCACAGTCATACAATCACAATCTTACAATCACAATCATACTATCACAATCGTACAATCACAATCCTACAATCACAATCGTACAATCACAATCGTACAATCACAATCGCACAATCACAATCATACAATCACAGTCATACAATCACAATCTTACAATCACAATCATACTATCACAATCATACAATCACAATCATACAATCACAATCATACAATCACAATCATACAATCACTATCATACAATCACAATCCTACAATCACAATCATACAAGCACAATCATACAATCACAATCATACAATCATTATCATACAATCACAATAATACTATCGCAATCATACAATCACAATCATACCATCACAATCATACAATCACAATCATACAATCATTATCATACAATCACAATCATACAATCACAATCATACAATCGCAATCATACAATCACAACCTTACAATCACAATCATACAATCACAATCATACAATCACAATCATACAATCGCAATCATACAATCACAATCATACAATCACAATCATACAATCACAATCATACAATCACAATCATACAATCACAATCATACAATCACAAAAATACAATCATAATCATACAATCACAATGATACAATCACAATCATACAACCACAATCATACAAACACAATCATACTATCACCATCATACAATCACAACCATACAATCACAATCATACAATCACAATCATACAATCATAATCATACAATTACAATCATACATCACAATCATACAATCACAATCATACAATCGAAATCATACAACTACAATCTCCCAAATACAATCATACAATCACAACCATACAATCACAATCATACAATCACAATCATACAATCGCAATCATACAATCACAATCATACAATCACAATCATACAATCACAATCATACAATCACAATCATACAATCACAATCATACAATCACAATCATACAATCACAATCATACAATCACAATCATACAGTCACAATCATACAATCGCAATCATACAATCGCAATCATACAATTACAATCTCCAAAATACAATCTCCCAAATACAATCATACAATCACAATCATACAATCACAATCATACAATCACAATCATACAATCACAGTCATACAATCACAATCTTACAATCACAATCATACTATCACAATCATACAATCACAATCATACAATCACAATCATACAATCACAATCATACATTCACTATCATACATTCAAAATCATGCAATCACAATCACACAGTCACAATCATGCAATCACAATCATTCAATCATAATCACACAATCACAATCCTACAATCACAATCGTACAATCACAATCGTACAATCACAATCGCACAATCACAATCATACAATCACAGTCATACAATCACAATCTTACAATCACAATCATACTATCACAATCATACAATCACAATCATACAATCACAATCATACAATCACAATCATACTATCACAATCATACAATCACAATCATACAATCACAATCATACAATCGCAATCATACAATCACAATCATACAATCATAATCACACCCTCCCAATCATACGATCGCAATCATACAATCACAATCATACCATCACAATCATACAATCACAATCATACAATCATAATCATACAATTACAATCATACATCACAATCATACAATCACAATCATACAATCGAAATCATACAACTACAATCTCCCAAATACAATCATACAATCACAATCATACAATCACAATCATACAATCACAATCATACAATCGCAATCATACAATCGCAATCATACAATCACAATCATACAATCACAATCATACAATCACAATCATACAATCACAATCATACAATCACAATCATACAATCACAATCATACAATCACAATCATACAATGAAAATCATACAATGACAATCATACGGTCACAATCATGCAATCACAATCATACAATCGCAATCATACAATCGCAATCATAGAATCACAATCATACAATCACAACCATACAATCACAATCATACAATCACAATCATGCAATCACAATCATACAGTCGCAATCATACAATCGCAATCATAGAATCACAATCATACAATCACAACCATACAATCACAATCATACAATCACAATAATACTATCGCAATCATACAATCACAATCATACCATCACAATCATACAATCACAATCATACAATCATTATCATACAATCACAATCATACAATCACAATCATACAATCGCAATCATACAATCACAACCTTACAATCACAATCATACAATCACAATCATACAATCACAATCATACAATCGCAATCATACAATCACAATCATACAATCACAATCATACAATCACAATCATACAATCACAATCATACAATCACAAAAATACAATCATAATCATACAATCACAATGATACAATCGCAATCATACAATCACAATCATACAATCATAATCATACGATCACAATCATACGATCGCAATCATACAATCACAATCATACCATCACAATCATACAATCACAATCATACAATCATAATCATACAATTACAATCATACATCACAATCATACAATCACATTCATACAATCGCAATCATACAACTACAATCTCCCAAATACAATCATACAATCACAATCATACAATCACAATCATACAATCACAATCATACAACCACAATCATACAAACACAATCATACTATCACCATCATACAATCACAATCATACAATCACAATCATACAATCACAATCATACAATCACAGTCATACAATCACAATCTTACAATCACAATCATACAATCACAGTCATACAATCACAGTCATACAATCACAGTCATACAATCACAATCATACTATCACAATCATACAATCACAATCATACAATCACAATCATACAATTACAATCATACAATCACAATCATACAATCACAATCATACAATCGCAGTCCTACAATTACAATCTCCAAAATACAATCTCCCAAATACAATCATACAATCACAATCATACAATCATAATCATACAATCACAATCATACAATCACAATCATACAATCACAGTCATACAATCACAATCGTACAATCACAATCGTACAATCACAATCGCACAATCACAATCATACAATCACAGTCATACAATCACAATCATACAATCACAATCATACTATCACAATCATACAATCACAATCATACAATCACAATCATACAATCGCAATCATACAATCACAATCATACAATCATAATCATACCCTCCCAATCATACGATCGCAATCATACAATCACAATCATACCATCACAATCATACAATCACAATCATACAATCATAATCATACAATTACAATCATACATCACAATCATACAATCACAATCATACAATCGAAATCATACAACTACAATCTCCCAAATACAATCATACAATCACAACCATACAATTACAATCATACAATCACAATCATACAATCGCAATCATACAATCACAATCATACAATCACAATCATACAATCACAATCATACAATCACAATCATACAATCACAATCATACAATCACAATCATACAATCACAATCATACAGTCACAATCATACAATCGCAATCATACAATCGCAATCATACAATTACAATCTCCAAAATACAATCTCCCAAATACAATCATACAATCACAATCATACAATCACAATCATACAATCACAATCATACAATCACAGTCATACAATCACAATCTTACAATCACAATCATACTATCACAATCATACAATCACAATCATACAATCACAATCATACAATCACAATCATACATTCACTATCATACATTCAAAATCATGCAATCACAATCACACAGTCACAATCATGCAATCACAATCATTCAATCATAATCATACAATCACAATCCTACAATCACAATCGTACAATCACAATCGTACAATCACAATCGCACAATCACAATCATACAATCACAGTCATACAATCACAATCTTACAATCACAATCATACTATCACAATCATACAATCACAATCATACAATCACAATCATACAATCACAATCATACTATCACAATCATACAATCACAATCATACAATCACAATCATACAATCGCAATCATACAATCACAATCATACAATCATAATCACACCCTCCCAATCATACGATCGCAATCATACAATCACAATCATACCATCACAATCATACAATCACAATCATACAATCATAATCATACAATTACAATCATACATCACAATCATACAATCACAATCATACAATCGAAATCATACAACTACAATCTCCCAAATACAATCATACAATCACAATCATACAATCACAATCATACAATCACAATCATACAATCGCAATCATACAATCGCAATCATACAATCACAATCATACAATCACAATCATACAATCACAATCATACAATCACAATCATACAATCACAATCATACAATCACAATCATACAATCACAATCATACAATGAAAATCATACAATGACAATCATACGGTCACAATCATGCAATCACAATCATACAATCGCAATCATACAATCGCAATCATAGAATCACAATCATACAATCACAACCATACAATCACAATCATACAATCACAATCATGCAATCACAATCATACAGTCGCAATCATACAATCGCAATCATAGAATCACAATCATACAATCACAACCATACAATCACAATCATACAATCACAATAATACTATCGCAATCATACAATCACAATCATACCATCACAATCATACAATCACAATCATACAATCATTATCATACAATCACAATCATACAATCACAATCATACAATCGCAATCATACAATCACAACCTTACAATCACAATCATACAATCACAATCATACAATCACAATCATACAATCGCAATCATACAATCACAATCATACAATCACAATCATACAATCACAATCATACAATCACAATCATACAATCACAAAAATACAATCATAATCATACAATCACAATGATACAATCGCAATCATACAATCACAATCATACAATCATAATCATACGATCACAATCATACGATCGCAATCATACAATCACAATCATACCATCACAATCATACAATCACAATCATACAATCATAATCATACAATTACAATCATACATCACAATCATACAATCACATTCATACAATCGCAATCATACAACTACAATCTCCCAAATACAATCATACAATCACAATCATACAATCACAATCATGCAATCACAATCATACAACCACAATCATACAAACACAATCATACTATCACCATCATACAATCACAATCATACAATCACAATCATACAATCACAATCATACAATCACAGTCATACAATCACAATCTTACAATCACAATCATACAATCACAGTCATACAATCACAGTCATACAATCACAGTCATACAATCACAATCATACTATCACAATCATACAATCACAATCATACAATTACAATCATACAATCACAATCATACAATCACAATCATACAATCGCAGTCCTACAATTACAATCTCCAAAATACAATCTCCCAAATACAATCATACAATCACAATCATACAATCATAATCATACAATCACAATCATACAATCACAATCATACAATCACAGTCATACAATCACAATCGTACAATCACAATCGTACAATCACAATCGCACAATCACAATCATACAATCACAGTCATACAATCACAATCTTACAATCACAATCATACTATCACAATCATACAATCACAATCATACAATCACAATCATACAATCACAATCATACTATCACAATCATACAATCACAATCATACAATCACAATCATACAATCGCAATCATACCATCACAATCATACAATCATAATCATACCCTCCCAATCATACGATCGCAATCATACAATCACAATCATACCATCACAATCATACAATCACAATCATACAATCATAATCATACAATTACAATCATACATCACAATCATACAATCACAATCATACAATCGAAATCATACAACTACAATCTCCCAAATACAATCATACAATCACAATCATACAATCACAATCATACAATCACAATCATACAATCGCAATCATACAATCGCAATCATACAATCACAATCATACAATCACAATCATACAATCACAATCATACAATCACAATCATACAATCACAATCATACAATCACAATCATACAATCACAATCATACAATCGCAATCCTACAATTACAATCTCCAAAATACAATCTCCCAAATACAATCGTACAATCACAATCATACAATCATAATCATACAATCACAATCATACAATCACAATCATACAATCACAGTCATACAATCACAATCTTACAATCACAATCATACAATCACAATCATACAATCACAATCATACAATCACAATCATACAATCACAGTCATACAATCACAATCTTACAATCACAATCATACAATCACAATCATACAATCGCAATCCTACAATTACAATCTCCAAAATACAATCTCCCAAATACAATCATACAATCACAATCATACAATCACAATCATACAATCACAATCATACATTCAAAATCATGCAATCACAATCACGCAGTCACAATCATGCAATCACAATCATTCAACCATAATCATACAATCACAATCCTACAATCACAATCGTACAATCACAATCGCACAATCACAATCATACAATCACAGTCATACAATCACAATCTTACAATCACAATCATACTATCACAATCATACAATCACAATCCTACAATCACAATCGTACAATCACAATCGTACAATCACAATCGCACAATCACAATCATACAATCACAGTCATACAATCACAATCTTACAATCACAATCATACTATCACAATCATACAATCACAATCATACAATCACAATCATAAAATCACAATCATACAATCACTATCATACAATCACAATCCTACAATCACAATCATACAATCACAATCATACAATCACAATCATACATTCACTATCATACAATCACAATCATACAATGAAAATCATACAATGACAATCATACGGTCACAATCATGCAATCACAATCATACAATCGCAATCATACAATCGCAATCATAGAATCACAATCATACAATCACAACCATACAATCACAATCATACAATCACAATAATACTATCGCAATCATACAATCACAATCATACAATCACAATCATACAATCACAATCATACAATCACAATCATACAATCACAATCATACAATCACAATCATACAATCACATTCATACAATCACAGTCATACAATCACAATCTTACAATCACAATCATACAATCACAATCATACAATCACACTCATACAATCACAATCATACAATCGCAATCATACAATCGCAATCACACAATCACAATCATACAATTACAATCATACAGTCACAATCATACAATCACAATCACACAATCACAATCATACAATCGCAATCATACATTCGCAATCATACAATCGCAATCATACAATCACAATCATACAATCACAATCATACAATCACAATCATACAATCACAATCATACAATCACAATCATACAATCACAATCATACAATCACAATCATACAATCACAATCATACAATCACAATCATACAATCACAATCATACAATCACAATCATACAATCACAATCATACAATCGCAATCCTACAATTACAATCTCCAAAATACAATCTCCCAAATACAATCATACAATCACAATCATACAATCATAATCATACAATCACAATCATACAATCACAATCATACAATCACAGTCATACAATCACAATCTTACAATCACAATCATACTATCACAATCATACAATCACAATCATACAATCACAATCATACAATCACAATCATACAATCACAATCATACATTCAAAATCATGCAATCACAATCACACAGTCACAATCATGCAATCACAATCATTCAATCATAATCATACAATCACAATCCTACAATCACAATCGTACAATCACAATCGTACAATCACAATCGCACAATCACAATCATACAATCACAGTCATACAATCACAATCTTACAATCACAATCATACTATCACAATCATACAATCACAATCATACAATCACAATCATACAATCACAATCATACAATCACAATCATACAATCACAATCATACAATCACAATCATACAATCACAATCATACAATCACAATCATACAATCACAATCATACAATCACAATCATACAATCACAATCATACAATCATGATCATACCCTCACAATCATACGATCGCAATCATACAATCACAATCATACCATCACAATCATACAATCACAATCATACAATCACAATCATACAATCACAATCATACTATCACAATCATACAATCACAATCATGCAATCACAATCATACAATCACAATCATACAATCACAATCATACAATCACAATCATACAATCACAATCATACAATCACAATCATACAATCGCAATCATACAATCACAATCATACAATCACAATCATACAATCACAATCATACAATCACAATAATACATTCAAAATAATGCAATCACAATCATACAATCACAATCATGCAATCACAATCATACTATCACAATCATACTATCACAATCATACAATCACAATCCTACAATCACAATCATACAATCAATATCATACAATCACAATCATACAATCACAATCATGTAATCACAATCATACAATCGCATACATACAATCGCAATCATACAATCACAATCATACAATCAAAATCATACAATCACAATCATACAATCACAATCATACAATCACAATCATACAATCACAATCATACAATCACAATCATACAATCACAATCATACAATCACAATCATACAATCACAATCATACAATCACAATCATACAATCACAATCATACAATCACAAAAATACAATCATAATCATACAATCACAATGATACAATCGCAATCATACAATCACGATCATACAATCATAATCATACAATCACAATCATACGATCGCAATCATACAATCACAATCATACCATCACAATCATACAATCACAATCATACAATCATAATCATACAATTACAATCATACATCACAATCATACAATCACATTCATACAATCGCAATCATACAACTACAATCTCCCAAATACATTCATACAATCACAATCATACAATCACAATCATACAATCACAATCATACAATCACAATCATACAATCACAATCATACTATCACCATCATACAATCACAACCATACAATCACAATCATACAATCACAATCATACAATCACAGTCATACAATCACAATCTTACAATCACAATCATACAATCACAATCATACAATCACAGTCATACAATCACAGTCATACAATCACAATCATACTATCGCAATCATACAATCACACTCATACAATCGCAATCATACAATCGCAATCACACAATCGCAATCACACAATCACAATCATACAATTACAATCATACAGTCACAATCATACAATCACAATCATACAATCACAATCATACAATCGCAATCATACTATCGCAATCATACAATCGCAATCATACCATCACAATCATACAGTCACAACCATACAATCATAATCATACAATCACAATCATACAATCATAATCATACAATCGCAATCATACAATCGCAATCATACAATCGCAATCATACAATCACAATCATACAATCACAATCATACAATCACAATCATACAATTACAATCATACAATCACAATCATACAATCACAATCATACAATCACAATCATACAATCACAATCATACAATCACAATCATACAATCACAATCATACAATCACAATCATACAATCACAATCATACAATCACAATCATACAATCACAATCATACAATCACAATCATACAATCACAATCATACAATCACAATCATACAATCACAATCATACAATCGCAATCCTACAATTACAATCTCCAAAATACAATCTCCCAAATACAATCATGCAATCACAATCATACAATCATAATCATACAATCACAATCATACAATCACAATCATACAATCACAGTCATACAATCACAATCTTACAATCACAATCATACTATCACAATCATACAATCACAATCATACAATCGCAATCATACAATCACAATCATACAACCACAATCATACAATCACAATCATACAATCACAATCATACAATCACAATCATACAATCACAATCATACAATCACAATCATTCAATCACAATCATACAATCACAATCATACAATCACAATCATACAATCACAAAAATACAATCATAATCATACAATCACAATCATACAATCAGAATCATACAATCACAATCATACAATCACAATCATACAATCACAATCATACAATCACAATCATACAATCACAATCATACAATCACAATCATACAATCGCAATCCTACAATTACAATCTCCAAAATACAATCTCCCAAATACAATCATACAATCACAATCATACAATCATAATCATACAATCACAATCATACAATCACAATCATACAATCACAATCATACAATCACAATCATACAATCACAATCATACAATCACAATCATACAATCACAATCATACAATCACAATCATACAATCACAAAAATACAATCATAATCATACAATCACAATCATACAATCACAATCATACAATCACAATCATACAATCATAATCATACCCTCACAATCATACAATCGCAATCATACAATCACAATCATACCATCACAATCATACAATCACAATCATACAATCATAATCATACAATTACAATCATACATCACAATCATACAATCACAATCATACAATCGAAATCATACAACTACAATCTCCCAAATACAATCACACAATCACAATCATACAATCACAATCATACAATCACAATCATACAATCACAATCATACAATCGCAATCATACAATCACAATCATACAATCACAATCATACAATCACAATCATACAATCACAATCATACAATCACAATCATACAATCACAAAAATACAATCATAATCATACAACCACAATCATACAATCGCAATCATACAATCACAATCATACAATCATAATCATACAATCACAATCATACGATCGCAATCATACAATCACAATCATACCATCACAATCATACAATCAGAATCATACAATCATAATCATACAATTACAATCATACATCACAATCATACAATCACAATCATACAATCGAAATCATACAACTACAATCTCCCAAATACAATCATACAATCACAATCATACAATCACTATCATACAATCACAATCATACAATCACAATCATACAATCACAATCATACAATCACAATCATACTATCACAATCATACAATCACAATCATACAATCGAAATCATACAACTACAATCTCCCAAATACAATCATACAATCACAATCATACAATCACAATCATACAATCACAATCGTACAATCACAATCATACAATCGCAATCATACAATCACAATCATACAATCACAATCATACATTCACTATCATACAATCACAATCATACAATCACAATCATACAATCACAATCATACAATCGAAATCATACAACTACAATCTCCCAAATACAATCATACAATCACAATCATACAATCACAATCATACAATCGCAATCATACAATCGCAATCATACAATCACAATCATACATTCACAATCATACAATCACAATCATACATTCACTATCATTCAATCACAATCATACAATGAAAATCATACAATGACAATCATGCGGTCACAATCATGCAATCACAATCATACAATCACAATCATACAATCACAATCATACTATCACAATCATACAATCACAATCATACAATCACAATCATACAATCACAATCATACAATCACTATCATACATTCAAAATCATGCAATCACAATCACACAGTCACAATCATGCAATCACAATCATTCAATCATAATCATACAATCACAATCCTACAATCACAATCGTACAATCACAATCGTACAATCACAATCGCACAATCACAATCATACAATCACAGTCATACAATCACAATCTTACAATCACAATCATACTATCACAATCATACAATCACAATCATACAATCACAATCATACAATCACAATCATACTATCACAATCATACAATCACAATCATACAATCACAATCATACAATCGCAATCATACAATCACAATCATACAATCATAATCATACCCTCCCAATCATACGATCGCAATCATACAATCACAATCATACCATCACAATCATACAATCACAATCATACAATCATAATCATACAATTACAATCATACATCACAATCATACAATCACAATCATACAATCGAAATCATACAACTACAATCTCCCAAATACAATCATACAATCACAATCATACAATCACAATCATACAATCACAATCATACAATCGCAATCATACAATCGCAATCATACAATCACAATCATACAATCACAATCATACAATCACAATCATACAATCACAATCATACAATCACAATCATACAATCACAATCATACAATCACAATCATACAATCACAATCATACAATCACAATCATACAATCACAATCATACAATCACAATCATACAATCACAATCATACAATCACAATCATACAATCACAATCATACAATCACAATCATACAATCACAAAAATACAATCATAATCATACAATCACAATCATACAATCACAATCATACAATCACAATCATACAATCACAATCATACAATCACAATCATACAATCGCAATCCTACAATTACAATCTCCAAAATACAATCTCCCAAATACAATCATACAATCACAATCATACAATCATAATCATACAATCACAATCATACAATCACAATCATACAATCACAGTCATACAATCACAATCTTACAATCACAATCATACAATCACAATCATACAATCGCAATCCTACAATTACAATCTCCAAAATACAATCTCCCAAATACAATCATACAATCACAATCATACAATCACAATCATACAATCACAATCATACAATCACAAAAATACAATCATAATCATACAATCACAATCATACAATCACAATCATACAATCACAGTCATACAATCACAATCATACAATCACAATCATACAATCGCAATCCTACAATTACAATCTCCAAAATACAATCTCCCAAATACAATCATACAATCACAATCATACAATCACAATCATACATTCAAAATCATGCAATCACAATCACACAGTCACAATCATACAATCACAAAAATACAATCATAATCATACAATCACAGTCATACAATCACAATCTTACAATCACAATCATACTATCACAATCATACAATCACAATCATACAATCACAATCATACAATCACAATCATACAATCACTATCATACAATCACAATCCTACAATCACAATCATACAATCACAATCATACAATCACAATCATACATTCACTATCATACAATCACAATCATACAATGAAAATCATACAATGACAATCATACGGTCACAATCATGCAATCACAATCATACAATCGCAATCATACAATCGCAATCATAGAATCACAATCATACAATCACAACCATACAATCACAATCATACAATCACAATAATACTATCGCAATCATACAATCACAATCATACCATCACAATCATACAATCATTATCATACAATCACAATCATACAATCACAATCATACAATCGCAATCATACAATCACAACCTTACAATCACAATCATACAATCACAATCATACAATCACAATGATACAATCGCAATCATACAATCACAATCATACAATCACAATCATACAATCACAATCATACAATCACAAAAATACAATCATAATCATACAATCACAATGATACAATCGCAATCATACAATCACAATCATACAATCATAATCATACGATCACAATCATACGATCGCAATCATACAATCACAATCATACCATCACAATCATACAATCACAATCATACAATCATAATCATACAATTACAATCATACATCACAATCATACAATCACATTCATACAATCGCAATCATACAACTACAATCTCCCAAATACAATCATACAATCACAATCATACAATCACAATCATACAATCACAATCATACAACCACAATCATACAAACACAATCATACTATCACCATCATACAATCACAACCATACAATCAAAATCATACAATCACAATCATACAATCACAGTCATACAATCACAATCTTACAATCACAATCATACAATCACAGTCATACAATCACAGTCATACAATCATAGTCATACAATCACAATCATACTATCACAATCATACAATCACAATCATACAATCACAATCATACAATTACAATCATACAATCACAATCATACAATCACAATCATACAATCGCAGTCCTACAATTACAATCTCCAAAATACAATCTCCCAAATACAATCATACAATCACAATCATACAATCATAATCATACAATCACAATCATACAATCACAATCATACAATCACAGTCATACAATCACAATCTTACAATCACAATCATACTATCACAATCATACAATCACAATCATACAATCACAATCATACAATCGCAATCATACTATCGCAATCATACAATCGCAATCATACCATCACAATCATGCAGTCACAACCATACAATCATAATCATACAATCACAATCATACAATCATAATCATACAATCGCAATCATACAATCGCAATCATACAATCGCAATCATACAATCACAATCATACAATCACAATCATACAATCACAATCATACAATTACAATCATACAATCACAATCATACAATCACAATCATACAATCACAATCATACAATCACAATCATACAATCACAATCATACAATCACAATCATACAATCACAATCATACAATCACAATCATACAATCACAATCATACAATCACAATCATACAATCACAATCATACAATCGCAATCCTACAATTACAATCTCCAAAATACAATCTCCCAAATACAATCATACAATCACAATCATACAATCATAATCATACAATCACAATCATACAATCACAATCATACAATCACAGTCATACAATCACAATCTTACAATCACAATCATACTATCACAATCATACAATCACAATCATACAATTACAATCATACAATCACAATCATACAATCCCTATCATACATTCAAAATCATGCAATCACAATCACACAGTCACAATCATGCAATCACAATCATTCAATCATAATCATACAATCACAATCCTACAATCACAATCGTACAATCACAATCGTACAATCACAATCGCACAATCACAATCATACAATCACAGTCATACAATCACAATCTTACAATCACAATCATACTATCACAATCATACAATCACAATCATACAATCACAATCATACAATCACAATCATACTATCACAATCATACAATCACAATCATACAATCACAATCATACAATCGCAATCATACAATCACAATCATACAATCATAATCATACCCTCCCAATCATACGATCGCAATCATGCAATCACAATCATACCATCACAATCATACAATCACAATCATACAATCATAATCATACAATTACAATCATACATCACAATCATACAATCACAATCATACAATCGAAATCATACAATCACAATCATACAATCGCAATCCTACAATTACAATCTCCAAAATACAATCTCCCTAATACAATCATACAATCACAATCATACAATCATAATCATACAATCACAATCATACAATCACAATCATACAATCACAGTCATACAATCACAATCTTACAATCACAATCATACAATCACAGTCATACAATCACAATCTTACAATCACAATCATACTATCACAATCATACAATCACAATCCTACAATCACAATCGTACAATCACAATCGTACAATCACAATCGCACAATCACAATCATACAATCACAATCATACTATCACAATCATACAATCACAATCATACAATCACAATCATACAATCACAATCATACAATCGCAATCATACAATCACAATCATACAATCATAATCATACCCTCCCAATCATACGATCGCAATCATACAATCACAATCATACAATCACAATCATACAATCACAATCATACAATCACAATCATACAATCACAATCATACAATCACAATCATACAATCGCAATCCTACAATTACAATCTCCAAAATACAATCTCCCAAATACAATCATGCAATCACAATCATACAATCATAATCATACAATCACAATCATACAATCACAATCATACAATCACAGTCATACAATCACAATCTTACAATCACAATCATACTATCACAATCATACAATCACAATCATACAATCACAATCATACAATCACTATCATACATTCAAAATCATGCAATCACAATCACACAGTCACAATCATGCAATCACAATCATTCAATCATAATCATACAATCACAATCCTACAATCACAATCGTACAATCACAATCGTACAATCACAATCGCACAATCACAATCATACAATCACAGTCATACAATCACAATCTTACAATCACAATCATACTATCACAATCATACAATCACAATCATACAATCGCAATCATACAATCACAATCATACAACCACAATCATACAATCACAATCATACAATCACAATCATACAATCACAATCATACAATCACAATCATACAATCACAATCATTCAATCACAATCATACAATCACAATCATACAATCACAATCATACAATCACAAAAATACAATCATAATCATACAATCACAATCATACAATCACAATCATACAATCACAATCATACAATCACAATCATACAATCACAATCATACAATCACAATCATACAATCACAATCATACAATCACAATCATACAATCGCAATCCTACAATTACAATCTCCAAAATACAATCTCCCAAATACAATCATACAATCACAATCATACAATCATAATCATACAATCACAATCATACAATCACAATCATACAATCACAATCATACAATCACAATCATACAATCACAATCATACAATCACAATCATACAATCACAATCATACAATCACAAAAATACAATCATAATCATACAATCACAATCATACAATCACAATCATACAATCACAATCATACAATCATAATCATACCCTCACAATCATACAATCGCAATCATACAATCACAATCATACCATCACAATCATACAATCACAATCATACAATCATAATCATACAATTACAATCATACATCACAATCATACAATCACAATCATACAATCGAAATCATACAACTACAATCTCCCAAATACAATCACACAATCACAATCATACAATCACAATCATACAATCACAATCATACAATCACAATCATACAATCGCAATCATACAATCACAATCATACAATCACAATCATACAATCACAATCATACAATCACAATCATACAATCACAAAAATACAATCATAATCATACAACCACAATCATACAATCGCAATCATACAATCACAATCATACAATCATAATCATACAATCACAATCATACGATCGCAATCATACAATCACAATCATACCATCACAATCATACAATCAGAATCATACAATCATAATCATACAATTACAATCATACATCACAATCATACAATCACAATCATACAATCGAAATCATACAACTACAATCTCCCAAATACAATCATACAATCACAATCATACAATCACTATCATACAATCACAATCATACAATCACAATCATACAATCACAATCATACAATCACAATCATACTATCACAATCATACAATCACAATCATACAATCGAAATCATACAACTACAATCTCCCAAATACAATCATACAATCACAATCATACAATCACAATCATACAATCGCAATCGTACAATCACAATCATACAATCGCAATCATACAATCACAATCATACAATCACAATCATACATTCACTATCATACAATCACAATCATACAATCACAATCATACAATCACAATCATACAATCGAAATCATACAACTACAATCTCCCAAATACAATCATACAATCACAATCATACAATCACAATCATACAATCGCAATCATACAATCGCAATCATACAATCACAATCATACATTCACAATCATACAATCACAATCATACATTCACTATCATTCAATCACAATCATACAATGAAAATCATACAATGACAATCATGCGGTCACAATCATGCAATCACAATCATACAATCACAATCATACAATCACAATCATACTATCACAATCATACAATCACAATCATACAATCACAATCATACAATCACAATCATACAATCACTATCATACATTCAAAATCATGCAATCACAATCACACAGTCACAATCATGCAATCACAATCATTCAATCATAATCATACAATCACAATCCTACAATCACAATCGTACAATCACAATCGTACAATCACAATCGCACAATCACAATCATACAATCACAGTCATACAATCACAATCTTACAATCACAATCATACTATCACAATCATACAATCACAATCATACAATCACAATCATACAATCACAATCATACTATCACAATCATACAATCACAATCATACAATCACAATCATACAATCGCAATCATACAATCACAATCATACAATCATAATCATACCCTCCCAATCATACGATCGCAATCATACAATCACAATCATACCATCACAATCATACAATCACAATCATACAATCATAATCATACAATTACAATCATACATCACAATCATACAATCACAATCATACAATCGAAATCATACAACTACAATCTCCCAAATACAATCATACAATCACAATCATACAATCACAATCATACAATCACAATCATACAATCGCAATCATACAATCGCAATCATACAATCACAATCATACAATCACAATCATACAATCACAATCATACAATCACAATCATACAATCACAATCATACAATCACAATCATACAATCACAATCATACAATCACAATCATACAATCACAATCATACAATCACAATCATACAATCACAATCATACAATCACAATCATACAATCACAATCATACAATCACAATCATACAATCACAATCATACAATCACAAAAATACAATCATAATCATACAATCACAATCATACAATCACAATCATACAATCACAATCATACAATCACAATCATACAATCACAATCATACAATCGCAATCCTACAATTACAATCTCCAAAATACAATCTCCCAAATACAATCATACAATCACAATCATACAATCATAATCATACAATCACAATCATACAATCACAATCATACAATCACAGTCATACAATCACAATCTTACAATCACAATCATACAATCACAATCATACAATCGCAATCCTACAATTACAATCTCCAAAATACAATCTCCCAAATACAATCATACAATCACAATCATACAATCACAATCATACAATCACAATCATACAATCACAAAAATACAATCATAATCATACAATCACAATCATACAATCACAATCATACAATCACAGTCATACAGTCACAATCATACAATCACAATCATACAATCGCAATCCTACAATTACAATCTCCAAAATACAATCTCCCAAATACAATCATACAATCACAATCATACAATCACAATCATACATTCAAAATCATGCAATCACAATCACACAGTCACAATCATACAATCACAAAAATACAATCATAATCATACAATCACAGTCATACAATCACAATCTTACAATCACAATCATACTATCACAATCATACAATCACAATCATACAATCACAATCATACAATCACAATCATACAATCACTATCATACAATCACAATCCTACAATCACAATCATACAATCACAATCATACAATCACAATCATACATTCACTATCATACAATCACAATCATACAATGAAAATCATACAATGACAATCATACGGTCACAATCATGCAATCACAATCATACAATCGCAATCATACAATCGCAATCATAGAATCACAATCATACAATCACAACCATACAATCACAATCATACAATCACAATAATACTATCGCAATCATACAATCACAATCATACCATCACAATCATACAATCATTATCATACAATCACAATCATACAATCACAATCATACAATCGCAATCATACAATCACAACCTTACAATCACAATCATACAATCACAATCATACAATCACAATCATACAATCGCAATCATACAATCACAATCATACAATCACAATCATACAATCACAATCATACAATCACAAAAATACAATCATAATCATACAATCACAATGATACAATCGCAATCATACAATCACAATCATACAATCATAATCATACGATCACAATCATACGATCGCAATCATACAATCACAATCATACCATCACAATCATACAATCGCAGTCCTACAATTACAATCTCCAAAATACAATCTCCCAAATACAATCATACAATCACAATCATACAATCATAATCATACAATCACAATCATACAATCACAATCATACAATCACAGTCATACAATCACAATCTTACAATCACAATCATACTATCACAATCATACAATCACAATCATACAATCACAATCATACAATCGCAATCATACTATCGCAATCATACAATCGCAATCATACCATCACAATCATGCAGTCACAACCATACAATCATAATCATACAATCACAATCATACAATCATAATCATACAATCGCAATCATACAATCGCAATCATACAATCGCAATCATACAATCACAATCATACAATCACAATCATACAATCACAATCATACAATTACAATCATACAATCACAATCATACAATCACAATCATACAATCACAATCATACAATCACAATCATACAATCACAATCATACAATCACAATCATACAATCACAATCATACAATCACAATCATACAATCACAATCATACAATCACAATCATACAATCACAATCATACAATCGCAATCCTACAATTACAATCTCCAAAATACAATCTCCCAAATACAATCATACAATCACAATCATACAATCATAATCATACAATCACAATCATACAATCACAATCATACAATCACAGTCATACAATCACAATCTTACAATCACAATCATACTATCACAATCATACAATCACAATCATACAATTACAATCATACAATCACAATCATACAATCCCTATCATACATTCAAAATCATGCAATCACAATCACACAGTCACAATCATGCAATCACAATCATTCAATCATAATCATACAATCACAATCCTACAATCACAATCGTACAATCACAATCGTACAATTACAATCGCACAATCACAGTCATACAATCACAATCTTACAATCACAATCATACTATCACAATCATACAATCACAATCATACAATCACAATCATACAATCACAATCATACTATCACAATCATACAATCACAATCATACAATCACAATCATACAATCGCAATCATACAATCACAATCATACAATCATAATCATACCCTCCCAATCATACGATCGCAATCATGCAATCACAATCATACCATCACAATCATACAATCACAATCATACAATCATAATCATACAATTACAATCATACATCACAATCATACAATCACAATCATACAATCGAAATCATACAATCACAATCATACAATCGCAATCCTACAATTACAATCTCCAAAATACAATCTCCCTAATACAATCATACAATCACAATCATACAATCATAATCATACAATCACAATCATACAATCACAATCATACAATCACAGTCATACAATCACAATCTTACAATCACAATCATACAATCACAGTCATACAATCACAATCTTACAATCACAATCATACTATCACAATCATACAATCACAATCCTACAATCACAATCGTACAATCACAATCGTACAATCACAATCGCACAATCACAATCATACAATCACAGTCATACAATCACAATCTTACAATCACAATCATACAATCACAATCATACTATCACCATCATACAATCACAACCATACAATCACAATCATACAATCACAATCATACAATCACAGTCATACAATCACAATCTTACAATCACAATCATACAATCACAATCATACAATCACAGTCATACAATCACAGTCATACAATCACAATCATACAGTCACAATCATACAATCACAATCATACAATCACAATCATACAATCGCAATCATACAATCGCAATCATACTATCGCAATCATACAATCGCAATCATACCATCACAATCATACAGTCACAACCATACAATCATAATCATACAATCACAATCATACAATCATAATCATACAATCGCAATCATACAATCGCAATCATACAATCGCAATCATACAATCACAATCATACAATCACAATCATACAATCACAATCATACAATTACAATCATACAATCACAATCATACAATCACAATCATACAATCACAATCATACAATCACAATCATACAATCACAATCATACAATCACAATCATACAATCACAATCATACAATCACAATCATACAATCACAATCATACAATCACAATCATACAATCACAATCATACAATCACAATCATACAATCACAATCATACAATCACAATCATACAATCGCAATCCTACAATTACAATCTCCAAAATACAATCTCCCAAATACAATCATACAATCACAATCATACAATCATAATCATACAATCACAATCATACAATCACAATCATACAATCACAGTCATACAATCACAATCTTACAATCACAATCATACTATCACAATCATACAATCACAATCATACAATCACAATCATACAATCACTATCATACATTCAAAATCATGCAATCACAATCACACAGTCACAATCATGCAATCACAATCATTCAATCATAATCATACAATCACAATCCTACAATCACAATCGTACAATCACAATCGTACAATCACAATCGCACAATCACAATCATACAATCACAGTCATACAATCACAATCTTACAATCACAATCATACTATCACAATCATACAATCACAATCATACAATCGCAATCATACAATCACAATCATACAACCACAATCATACAATCACAATCATACAATCACAATCATACAATCACAATCATACAATCACAATCATACAATCACAATCATACAATCACAATCATACAATCACAATCATACAATCACAAAAATACAATCATAATCATACAATCACAATCATACAATCACAATCATACAATCACAATCATACAATCACAATCATACAATCGCAATCCTACAATTACAATCTCCAAAATACAATCTCCCAAATACAATCATACAATCACAATCATACAATCATAATCATACAATCACAATCATACAATCACAATCATACAATCACAATCATACAATCACAATCATACAATCACAATCATACAATCACAATCATACAATCACAATCATACAATCACAAAAATACAATCATAATCATACAATCACAATCATACAATCACAATCATACAATCACAATCATACAATCATAATCATACCCTCACAATCATACGATCGCAATCATACAATCACAATCATACCATCACAATCATACAATCACAATCATACAATCATAATCATACAATTACAATCATACATCACAATCATACAATCACAATCATACAATCACAATCATACAATCGAAATCATACAACTACAATCTCCCAAATACAATCATACAATCACAATCATACAATCACAATCATACAATCACAATCATACAATCACAATCATATAATCGCAATCATACAATCACAATCATACAATCACAATCATACAATCACAATCATACAATCACAATCATACAATCACAATCATACAATCACAAAAATACAATCATAATCATACAACCACAATCATACAATCGCAATCATACAATCACAATCATACAATCATAATCATACAATCACAATCATACGATCGCAATCATACAATCACAATCATACCATCACAATCATACAATCAGAATCATACAATCATAATCATACAATTACAATCATACATCACAATCATACAATCACAATCATACAATCGAAATCATACAACTACAATCTCCCAAATACAATCATACAATCACAATCATACAATCACTATCATACAATCACAATCATACAATCACAATCATACAATCACAATCATACAATCACAATCATACTATCACAATCATACAATCACAATCATACAATCGAAATCATACAACTACAATCTCCCAAATACAATCATACAATCACAACCATACAATCACAATCATACAATCACAATCATACAATCACAATCATACAATCGCAATCATACAATCACAATCATACAATCACAATCATACATTCACTATCATACAATCGCAATCATACAATGAAAATCATACAATGACAATCATGCGGTCACAATCTTGCAATCACAATCATACAATCGCAATCATACAATCGCAATCATACAATCACAATCATACAATCACAACCATACAATCACAATCATACAATCACAATAACACTATCGCAATCATACAATCACAATCATACCATCACAATCATATAATCACAATCATACAATCATTATCATACAATCACAATCATACAATCACAATCATACAATCGCAATCATACAATCACAATCATACAATCACAATCATACAATCACAATCATACAATCACAATCATACAATCACAATCATACAATCACAATCATACAATCACAATCATACAATCACAATCATACAATCGAAATCATACAACTACAATCTCCCAAATACAATCATACAATCACAATCATACAATCACAATCATACAATCACAATCATACAATCGCAATCATACAATCGCAATCATACAATCACAATCATACAATCACAATCATACAATCACAATCATACATTCACTATCATACAATCACAATCATACAATGAAAATCATACAATGACAATCATGCGGTCACAATCATGCAATCACAATCATACA
Organism: Megachile rotundata; assembly: GCF_050947335.1. Lineage (NCBI taxonomy): Eukaryota > Metazoa > Arthropoda > Insecta > Hymenoptera > Megachilidae > Megachile > Megachile rotundata. Next base: position 881,678 of record NW_027473372.1, on the reverse strand, counting down.
ATCACAATCATACAATCACAATCATACTATCACAATCATACAATCACAATCATACAATCACAATCATACAATCACAATCATACAATCACTATCATACATTCAAAATCATGCAATCACAATCACACAGTCACAATCATGCAATCACAATCATTCAATCATAATCATACAATCACAATCCTACAATCACAATCGTACAAACACAATCGTACAATCACAATCGCACAATCACAATCATACAATCACAGTCATACAATCACAATCTTACAATCACAATCATACTATCACAATCATACAATCACAATCATACAATCACAATCATACAATCACAATCATACTATCACAATCATACAATCACAATCATACAATCACAATCATACAATCGCAATCATACAATCACAATCATACAATCATAATCATACCCTCCCAATCATACGATCGCAATCATACAATCACAATCATACCATCACAATCATACAATCACAATCATACAATCATAATCATACAATTACAATCATACATCACAATCATACAATCACAATCATACAATCGAAATCATACAACTACAATCTCCCAAATACAATCATACAATCACAATCATACAATCACAATCATACAATCACAATCATACAATCGCAATCATACAATCGCAATCTTACAATCACAATCATACAATCACAATCATACAATCACAATCATACAATTACAATCATACAATCACAATCATACAATCACAATCATACAATCACAATCATACAATCACAATCATACAATCACAATCATACAATCACAATCATACAATCACAATCATACAATCGCAATCATACAATCACAATCATACAATCATAATCATACCCTCCCAATCATACGATCGCAATCATGCAATCACAATGATACCATCACAATCATACAATCATAATCATACAATTACAATCATACATCACAATCATACAATCACAATCATACAATCGAAATCATACAACTACAATCTCCCAAATACAATCATACAATCACAATCATACAATCACAATCATACAATCACAATCATACAATCGCAATCATACAATCGCAATCATACAATCACAATCATACAATCACAATCATACAATCACAATCATACAATCACAATCATACAATCACAATCATACAATCACAATCATACAATCACAATCATACAATCACAATCATACAATCACAATCATACAATCACAATCATACAATCACAATCATACAATCACAAAAATACAATCATGATCATACAATCACAATCATACAATCACAATCATACAATCACAATCATACAGTCACAATCATACAATCGCAATCCTACAATTACAATCTCCAAAATACAATCTCCCTAATACAATCATACAATCACAATCATACAATCATAATCATACAATCACAATCATACAATCACAATCATACAATCACAGTCATACAATCACAATCTTACAATCACAATCATACAATCACAGTCATACAATCACAATCTTACAATCACAATCATACTATCACAATCATACAATCACAATCCTACAATCACAATCGTACAATCACAATCGTACAATCACAATCGCACAATCACAATCATACAATCACAGTCATACAATCACAATCTTACAATCACAATCATACAATCACAATCATACTATCACCATCATACAATCACAACCATACAATCACAATCATACAATCACAATCATACAATCACAGTCATACAATCACAATCTTACAATCACAATCATACAATCACAATCATACAATCACAGTCATACAATCACAGTCATACAATCACAATCATACTATCACAATCATACAATCACACTCATACAATCGCAATCATACAATCGCAATCATACAATCGCAATCACACAATCACAATCATACAATTACAATCATACAGTCACAATCATACAATCACAATCATACAATCACAATCATACAATCGCAATCATACTATCGCAATCATACAATCGCAATCATACCATCACAATCATACAGTCACAACCATACAATCATAATCATACAATCACAATCATACAATCATAATCATACAATCGCAATCATACAATCGCAATCATACAATCGCAATCATACAATCACAATCATACAATCACAATCATACAATCACAATCATACAATTACAATCATACAATCACAATCATACAATCACAATCATACAATCACAATCATACAATCACAATCATACAATCACAATCATACAATCGCGATCATACAATCGCAATCATACAATCACAATCATACAATCACAATCATACAATCACAATCATACAATCGCAATCCTACAATTACAATCTCCAAAATACAATCTCCCAAATACAATCATACAATCACAATCATACAATCATAATCATACAATCACAATCATACAATCACAATCATACAATCACAGTCATACAATCACAATCTTACAATCACAATCATACTATCACAATCATACAATCACAATCATACAATCACAATCATACAATCACTATCATACATTCAAAATCATGCAATCACAATCACACAGTCACAATCATGCAATCACAATCATTCAATCATAATCATACAATCACAATCCTACAATCACAATCGTACAATCACAATCGTACAATCACAATCGCACAATCACAATCATACAATCACAGTCATACAATCACAATCTTACAATCACAATCATACTATCACAATCATACAATCACAATCATACAATCGCAATCATACAATCACAATCATACAACCACAATCATACAATCACAATCATACAATCACAATCATACAATCACAATCATACAATCACAATCATACAATCACAATCATACAATCACAATCATACAATCACAATCATACAATCACAATCATACAATCACAATCATACGATCACAAAAATACAATCATAATCATACAATCACAATCATACAATCACAATCATACAATCACAATCATACAATCACAATCATACAATCGCAATCCTACAATTACAATCTCCAAAATACAATCTCCCAAATACAATCATACAATCACAATCATACAATCATAATCATACAATCACAATCATACAATCACAATCATACAATCACAATCATACAATCACAATCATACAATCACAATCATACAATCACAATCATACAATCACAATCATACAATCACAATCATACAATCACAAAAATACAATCATAATCATACAATCACAATCATACAATCACAATCATACAATCACAATCATACAATCATAATCATACCCTCACAATCATACGATCGCAATCATACAATCACAATCATACCATCACAATCATACAATCACAATCATACAATCATAATCATACAATTACAATCATACATCACAATCATACAATCACAATCATACAATCACAATCATACAATCGAAATCATACAACTACAATCTCCCAAATACAATCATACAATCACAATCATACAATCACAATCATACAATCACAATCATACAATCACAATCATACAATCGCAATCATACAATCACAATCATACAATCACAATCATACAATCACAATCATACAATCACAATCATACAATCACAAAAATACAATCATAATCATACAACCACAATCATACAATCGCAATCATACAATCACAATCATACAATCATAATCATACAATCACAATCATACGATCGCAATCATACAATCACAATCATACCATCACAATCATACAATCAGAATCATACAATCATAATCATACAATTACAATCATACATCACAATCATACAATCACAATCATACAATCGAAATCATACAACTACAATCTCCCAAATACAATCATACAATCACAATCATACAATCACTATCATACAATCACAATCATACAATCACAATCATACAATCACAATCATACAATCACAATCATACTATCACAATCATACAATCACAATCATACAATCGAAATCATACAACTACAATCTCCCAAATACAATCATACAATCACAACCATACAATCACAATCATACAATCACAATCATACAATCACAATCATACAATCGCAATCATACAATCACAATCATACAATCACAATCATACATTCACTATCATACAATCACAATCATACAATGAAAATCATACAATGACAATCATGCGGTCACAATCTTGCAATCACAATCATACAATCGCAATCATACAATCACAATCATACAATCACAATAACACTATCGCAATCATACAATCACAATCATACAATCGCAATCATACAATCACAATCATACAATCATAATCATACAATCACAGTCATACAATCACAATCTTACAATCACAATCATACAATCACAATCATACTATCACCATCATACAATCACAACCATACAATCACAATCATACAATCACAATCATACAATCACAGTCATACAATCACAATCTTACAATCACAATCATACAATCACAATCATACAATCACAGTCATACAATCACAGTCATACAATCACAATCATACTATCACAATCATACAATCACACTCATACAATCGCAATCATACAATCGCAATCATACAATCGCAATCACACAATCACAATCATACAATTACAATCATACAGTCACAATCATACAATCACAATCATACAATCACAATCATACAATCGCAATCATACTATCGCAATCATACAATCGCAATCATACCATCACAATCATACAGTCACAACCATACAATCATAATCATACAATCACAATCATTCAATCATAATCATACAATCGCAATCATACAATCGCAATCATACAATCGCAATCATACAATCACAATCATACAATCACAATCATACAATCACAATCATACAATTACAATCATACAATCACAATCATACAATCACAATCATACAATCACAATCATACAATCACAATCATACAATCACAATCATACAATCACAATCATACAATCACAATCATACAATCACAATCATACAATCACAATCATACAATCACAATCATACAATCACAATCATACAATCGCAATCCTACAATTACAATCTCCAAAATACAATCTCCCAAATACAATCATACAATCACAATCATACAATCATAATCATACAATCACAATCATACAATCACAATCATACAATCACAGTCATACAATCACAATCTTACAATCACAATCATACAATCACAATCATACAATCACAATCATACAATCACAATCATACTATCACAATCATACAATCACAATCATACAATCACAATCATACAATCGCAATCATACAATCACAATCATACAATCATAATCATACCCTCCCAATCATACGATCGCAATCATACAATCACAATCATACCATCACAATCATACAATCACAATCATACAATCATAATCATACAATTACAATCATACATCACAATCATACAATCACAATCATACAATCGAAATCATACAACTACAATCTCCCAAATACAATCATACAATCACAATCATACAATCACAATCATACAATCACAATCATACAATCGCAATCATACAATCGCAATCATACAATCACAATCATACAATCACAATCATACAATCACAATCATACAATCACAATCATACAATCACAATCATACAATCACAATCATACAATCACAATCATACAATCACAATCATACAATCACAATCATACATTCACTATCATACAATCACAATCATACAATGAAAATCATACAATGACAATCATACGGTCACAATCATGCAATCACAATCATACAATCGCAATCATACAATCGCAATCATAGAATCACAATCATACAATCACAACCATACAATCACAATCATACAATCACAATAATACTATCGCAATCATACAATCACAATCATACCATCACAATCATACAATCATTATCATACAATCACAATCATACAATCACAATCATACAATCGCAATCATACAATCACAACCTTACAATCACAATCATACAATCACAATCATACAATCACAATCATACAATCGCAATCATACAATCACAATCATACAATCACAATCATACAATCACAATCATACAATCACAATCATACAATCACAATCATACAATCACAAAAATACAATCATAATCATACAATCACAATGATACAATCGCAATCATACAATCACAATCATACAATCATAATCATACGATCACAATCATACGATCGCAATCATACAATCACAATCATACCATCACAATCATACAATCACAATCATACAATCATAATCATACAATTACAATCATACATCACAATCATACAATCACATTCATACAATCGCAATCATACAACTACAATCTCCCAAATACAATCATACAATCACAATCATACAATCACAATCATACAATCACAATCATACAACCACAATCATACAAACACAATCATACTATCACCATCATACAATCACAACCATACAATCAAAATCATACAATCACAATCATACAATCACAGTCATACAATCACAATCTTACAATCACAATCATACAATCACAGTCATACAATCACAGTCATACAATCACAGTCATACAATCACAATCATACTATCACAATCATACAATCACAATCATACAATCACAATCATACAATTACAATCATACAATCACAATCATGCAATCACAATCATACAATCGCAGTCCTACAATTACAATCTCCAAAATACAATCTCCCAAATACAATCATACAATCACAATCATACTATCACAATCATACAATCACAATCATACAATCACAATCATACAATCACAATCATACTATCACAATCATACAATCACAATCATACAATCACAATCATACAATCGCAATCATACAATCACAATCATACAATCATAATCATACCCTCCCAATCATACGATCGCAATCATACAATCACAATCATACCATCACAATCATACAATCACAATCATACAATCATAATCATACAATTACAATCATACATCACAATCATACAATCACAATCATACAATCGAAATCATACAACTACAATCTCCCAAATACAATCATACAATCACAATCATACAATCACAATCATACAATCACAATCATACAATCGCAATCATACAATCGCAATCATACAATCACAATCATACAATCACAATCATACAATCACAATCATACAATCACAATCATACAATCACAATCATACAATCACAATCATACAATCACAATCATACAATCACAATCATACAATCACAATCATACATTCACTATCATACAATCACAATCATACAATGAAAATCATACAATGACAATCATACGGTCACAATCATGCAATCACAATCATACAATCGCAATCATACAATCGCAATCATAGAATCACAATCATACAATCACAACCATACAATCACAATCATACAATCACAATAATACTATCGCAATCATACAATCACAATCATACCATCACAATCATACAATCATTATCATACAATCACAATCATACAATCACAATCATACAATCGCAATCATACAATCACAACCTTACAATCACAATCATACAATCACAATCATACAATCACAATCATACAATCGCAATCATACAATCACAATCATACAATCACAATCATACAATCACAATCATACAATCACAATCATACAATCACAATCATACAATCACAAAAATACAATCATAATCATACAATCACAATGATACAATCGCAATCATACAATCACAATCATACAATCATAATCATACGATCACAATCATACAATCACAATCATACAATCACAATCATACTATCACAATCATACAATCACAATCATACAATCACAATCATACAATCGCAATCATACAATCACAATCATACAATCATAATCATACCCTCCCAATCATACGATCGCAATCATACAATCACAATCATACCATCACAATCATACAATCACAATCATACAATCATAATCATACAATTACAATCATACATCACAATCATACAATCACAATCATACAATCGAAATCATACAACTACAATCTCCCAAATACAATCATACAATCACAATCATACAATCACAATCATACAATCACAATCATACAATCGCAATCATACAATCGCAATCATACAATCACAATCATACAATCACAATCATACAATCACAATCATACAATCACAATCATACAATCACAATCATACAATCACAATCATACAATCACAATCATACAATCACAATCATACAATCACAATCATACATTCACTATCATACAATCACAATCATACAATGAAAATCATACAATGACAATCATACGGTCACAATCATGCAATCACAATCATACAATCGCAATCATACAATCGCAATCATAGAATCACAATCATACAATCACAACCATACAATCACAATCATACAATCACAATAATACTATCGCAATCATACAATCACAATCATACCATCACAATCATACAATCATTATCATACAATCACAATCATACAATCACAATCATACAATCGCAATCATACAATCACAACCTTACAATCACAATCATACAATCACAATCATACAATCACAATCATACAATCGCAATCATACAATCACAATCATACAATCACAATCATACAATCACAATCATACAATCACAATCATACAATCACAATCATACAATCACAAAAATACAATCATAATCATACAATCACAATGATACAATCGCAATCATACAATCACAATCATACAATCATAATCATACGATCACAATCATACGATCGCAATCATACAATCACAATCATACCATCACAATCATACAATCACAATCATACAATCATAATCATACAATTACAATCATACATCACAATCATACAATCACATTCATACAATCGCAATCATACAACTACAATCTCCCAAATACAATCATACAATCACAATCATACAATCACAATCATACAATCACAATCATACAACCACAATCATACAAACACAATCATACTATCACCATCATACAATCACAACCATACAATCAAAATCATACAATCACAATCATACAATCACAGTCATACAATCACAATCTTACAATCACAATCATACAATCACAGTCATACAATCACAGTCATACAATCACAGTCATACAATCACAATCATACTATCACAATCATACAATCACAATCATACAATCACAATCATACAATTACAATCATACAATCACAATCATGCAATCACAATCATACAATCGCAGTCCTACAATTACAATCTCCAAAATACAATCTCCCAAATACAATCATACAATCACAATCATACAATCATAATCATACAATCACAATCATACAATCACAATCATACAATCACAGTCATACAATCACAATCTTACAATCACAATCATACTATCACAATCATACAATCACAATCATACAATCACAATCATACAATCGCAATCATACTATCGCAATCATACAATCGCAATCATACCATCACAATCATACAGTCACAACCATACAATCATAATCATACAATCACAATCATACAATCATAATCATACAATCGCAATCATACAATCGCAATCATACAATCACAATCATACAATCACAATCATACAATCACAATCATACAATTACAATCATACAATCACAATCATACAATCACAATCATACAATCACAATCATACAATCACAATCATACAATCACAATCATACAATCACAATCATACAATCACAATCATACAATCACAATCATACAATCACAATCATACAATCACAATCATACAATCGCAATCATACAATCACAATCATACAATCACAATCATACAATCACAATCATACAATCACAATCATACAATCGCAATCCTACAATTACAATCTCCAAAATACAATCTCCCAAATACAATCATACAATCACAATCATACAATCATAATCATACAATCACAATCATACAATCACAATCATACAATCACAGTCATACAATCACAATCTTACAATCACAATCATACTATCACAATCATACAATCACAATCATACAATTACAATCATACAATCACAATCATACAATCACTATCATACATTCAAAATCATGCAATCACAATCACACAGTCACAATCATGCAATCACAATCATTCAATCATAATCATACAATCACAATCCTACAATCACAATCGTACAATCACAATCGTACAATCACAATCGCACAATCACAATCATACAATCACAGTCATACAATCACAATCTTACAATCACAATCATACTATCACAATCATACAATCACAATCATACAATCACAATCATGCAATCACAATCATACTATCACAATCATAGAATCACAATCATACAATCACAATCATACAATCGCAATCATACAATCACAATCATACAATCATAATCATACCCTCCCAATCATACGATCGCAATCATACAATCACAATCATACCATCACAATCATACAATCACAATCATACAATCATAATCATACAATTACAATCATACATCATAATCATACAATCACAATCATACAATCGAAATCATACAACTACAATCTCCCAAATACAATCATACAATCACAATCATACAATCACAATCATACAATCACAATCATACAATCGCAATCATACAATCGCAATCATACAATCACAATCATACAATCACAATCATACAATCACAATCATACAATCACAATCATACAATCACAATCATACAATCACAATCATACAATCACAATCATACAATCACAATCATACAATCACAATCATACAATCACAATCATACAATCACAATCATACAATCACAAAAATACAATCATAATCATACAATCACAATCATACAATCACAATCATACAATCACAATCATACAATCACAATCATACAATCGCAATCCTACAATTACAATCTCCTAAATACAATCTCCCAAATACAATCATACAATCACAATCATACAATCATAATCATACAATCACAATCATACAATCACAATCATACAATCACAATCTTACAATCACAATCATACAATCACAATCATACAATCACAATCATACAATCGCAATCCTACAATTACAATCTCCAAAATACAATCTCCCAAATACAATCATACAATCACAATCATACAATCATAATCATACAATCACAATCATACAATCACAATCATACAATCACAGTCATACAATCACAATCTTACAATCACAATCATACTATCACAATCATACAATCACAATCCTACAATCACAATCGTACAATCACAATCGTACAATCACAATTGCACAATCACAATCATACAATCACAGTCATACAATCACAATCTTACAATCACAATCATACTATCACAATCATACAATCACAATCATACAATCACAATCATACAATCACAATCATACAATCACTATCATACAATCACAATCCTACAATCACAATCATACAATCACAATCATACAATCACAATCATACATTCACTATCATACAATCACAATCATACAATGAAAATCATACAATGACAATCATACGGTCACAATCATGCAATCACAATCATACAATCGCAATCATACAATCGCAATCATAGAATCACAATCATACAATCACAACCATACAATCACAATCATACAATCACAATCATACAATCACAATCATACAATCACAATCATACAATCACAATCATACAATCACAATCATACAATCACAATCATACAATCACAATCATACAATCACAATCATACAATCACAAAAATACAATCATAATCATACAATCACAATCATACAATCACAATCATACAATCACAATCATACAATCACAATCATACAATCGCAATCCTACAATTACAATCTCCAAAATACAATCTCCCAAATACAATCATACAATCACAATCATACAATCATAATCATACAATCACAATCATACAATCACAATCATACAATCACAGTCATACAATCACAATCTTACAATCACAATCATACAATCACAATCATACAATCACAATCATACAATCGCAATCCTACAATTACAATCTCCAAAATACAATCTCCCAAATACAATCATACAATCACAATCATACAATCACAATCATGCAATCACAATCATACATTCAAAATCATGCAATCACAATCACACAGTCACAATCATGCAATCACAATCATTCAATCATAATCATACAATCACAATCCTACAATCACAATCGTACAATCACAATCGTACAATCACAATCGCACAATCACAATCATACAATCACAGTCATACAATCACAATCTTACAATCACAATCATACTATCACAATCATACAATCACAATCCTACAATCACAATCGTACAATCACAATCGTACAATCACAATTGCACAATCACAATCATACAATCACAGTCATACAATCACAATCTTACAATCACAATCATACTATCACAATCATACAATCACAATCATACAATCACAATCATACAATCACAATCATACAATCACTATCATACAATCACAATCCTACAATCACAATCATACAATCACAATCATACAATCACAATCATACATTCACTATCATACAATCACAATCATACAATGAAAATCATACAATCACAATAATACTATCGCAATCATACAATCACAATCATACCATCACAATCATACAATCACAATCATACAATCATTATCATACAATCACAATCATACAATCACAATCATACAATCGCAATCATACAATCACAACCATACAATCACAATCATACAATCACAATCATACAATCACAATCGTACAATCGCAATCATACAATCACAATCATACAATCACAATCATAAAATCACAATCATACAATCACAATCATACAATCACAATCATACAATCGCAATCATACAATCACAAAAATACAATCATAATCATACAACCACAATCATACAATCGCAATCATACAATCACAATCATACAATCATAATCATACAATCAAAATCATACGATCGCAATCATACAATCACAATCATACCATCACAATCATATAATCAGAATCATACAATCATAATCTTACAATTACAATCATACATCACAATCATACAATCACAATCATACAATCGAAATCATACAACTACAATCTCCCAAATACAATCATACAATCACAATCATACAATCACCATCATACAATCACAATCATACAATCACAATCATACAATCACAATCATACAATCACAATCATACTATCACAATCATACAATCACAATCATACAATCACAATCATACAATCACAATCATACAATCACATTCATACAATTACAGTCATACAATCACAATCTTACAATCACAATCATACAATCACAATCATACAATCACAATCGTACAATCCCAATCGCACAATCACAATCATACAATCATAATCATACAATTACAATCATGCGATCACAATCATTCAATCATAATCATACAATCACAATCATACAATCACAATCGTACAATCACAATCGCACAATCACAATCATACAATCACAATCATACAATCACAATCATACAATCACAATCATACAATCACAATCATACAATCACAATCATACAATCACAATCATACAATCACTATCATACAATCACAATCATACAATCACAGTCATACAATCACAATCATACAATCACAATCATACAATCACAATCATACAATCACAATCATACAATGGCAATCCTACAATTACAATCTCCAAAATACAATCTCCCAAATACAATCATACAATCACAATCATACAATCATAATCATACAATCACAATCATACAATCGCAATCATACAATCGCAATCATACAATCACAATCATACAATCACAATCATACAATCACAATCATACAATCACAATCATACAATCACAATCATACAATCACAATCATACAATCACAATCGTATAATCACAATCGTACAATCACAATCGCACAATCACAACCATACAATCACAATCATACAATCACAATAATACTATCGCAATCATACAATCACAATCATACCATCACAATCATACAATCACAATCTTACAATCACAATCATACAATCACAATCATACAATCACAGTCATACAATCACAGTCATACAATCACAATCATACTATCACAATCATACAATCACACTCATACAATCACAATCATACATTCGCAATCATACAATCGCAATCACACAATCACAATCATACAACTACAATCATACAGTCACAATCATACAATCTCAATCACACAATCACAATCATACAATCACAATCATACAATCGCAACCATACAATCGCAATCATACAATCACAATCATACAATCACAATCATACAATCACAATCATACAATCCCAATCATACAATCACAATCATACAATCACAATCATACAATCACAATCATACAATCACAATCATACAATCACAATCATACAATCACAATCATACAATCACAATCATACAATCGCAATCCTACAATTACAATCTCCAAAATACAATCTCCCAAATACAATCATACAATCACAATCATACAATCATAATCATACAATCACAATCATACAATCACAATCATACAATCATAATCATACAATCACAATCATACAATCACAATCATACAATCACAGTCATACTATCACAATCATACAATCACAATCATACAATCACAATCATACAATCGCAATCATACAATCACAATCATACAATCATAATCATACCCTCCCAATCATACGATCGCAATCATACAATCACAATCATACCATCACAATCATACAATCACAATCATACAATCATAATCATACAATTACAATCATACATCACAATCATACAATCACAATCATACAATCGAAATCATACAACTACAATCTCCCAAATACAATCATACAATCACAATCATACAATCACAATCATACAATCACAATCATACAATCGCAATCATACAATCGCAATCATACAATCACAATCATACAATCACAATCATACAATCACAATCATACAATCACAATCATACAATCACAATCATACAATCACAATCATACAATCACAATCATACAATCACAATCATACAATCACAATCATACAATCACAATCATACAATCACAATCATACAATCACAATCATACAATCACAATCATACAATCACAAAAATACAATCATAATCATGCAATCACAATCACACAATCACAATCATACAATCACAATCATACAATCACAATCATACAATCGCAATCATACAATTACAATCTCCAAAATACAATCTCCCAAATACAATCATACAATCACAATCATACAATCATAATCATACAATCACAATCATACAATCACAATCATACAATCACAGTCATACAATCACAATCTTACAATCACAATCATACAATCACAATCATACAATCGCAATCCTACAATTACAATCTCCAAAATACAATCTCCCAAATACAATCATACAATCACAATCATACAATCACAATCATACAATCACAATCATACATTCAAAATCATGCAATCACAATCACACAGTCACAATCATGCAATCACAATCATTCAATCATAATCATACAATCACAATCCTACAATCACAATCGTACAATCACAATCGTACAATCACAATCGCACAATCACAATCATACAATCACAGTCATACAATCACAATCTTACAATCACTATCATACTATCACAATCATACAATCACAATCCTACAATCACAATCGTACAATCAGAATCGTACAATCACAATCGCACAATCACAATCATACAATCACAGTCATACAATCACAATCTTACAATCACAATCATACTATCACAATCATACAATCACAATCATACAATCACAATCATACAATCACAATCATACAATCACTATCATACAATCACAATCCTACAATCACAATCATACAATCACAATCATACAATCACAATCATACATTCACTATCATACAATCACAATCATACAATGAAAATCATACAATGACAATCATACGGTCACAATCATGCAATCACAATCATACAATCACAATCATACAATCGCAATCATACAATCACAATCATACAATCACAATCATACAATCACAATCATACAATCACAATCATACAATCACAATCATACAATCACAATCATACAATCACAATCATACAATCACAAAAATACAATCATAATCATGCAATCGCAATCACACAATCACAATCATACAATTACAATCATACAGTCACAATCATACAATCACAATCACACAATCACAATCATACAATCACAATCATACAATCGCAATCATACAATCGCAATCATACAATCACAATCATACAATCACAATCATACAATCACAATCATACAATCACAATCATACAATCACAATCATACAATCACAATCATACAATCACAATCATACAATCACAATCATACAATCACAATCATACAATCACAATCATACAATCACAATCATACAATCACAATCATACAATCACAATCATACAATCACAATCATACAATCACAATCATACAATCGCAATCCTACAATTACAATCTCCAAAATACAATCTCCCAAATACAATCATACAATCACAATCATACAATCATAATCATACAATCACAATCATACAATCACAATCATACAATCACAGTCATACAATCACAATCTTACAATCACAATCATACTATCACCATCATACAATCACAATCATACAATCACAATCATACAATCACAATCATACATTCAAAATCATGCAATCACAATCACACAGTCACAATCATGCAATCACAATCATTCAATCATAATCATACAATCACAATCCTACAATCACAATCGTACAATCACAATCGTACAATCACAATCGCACAATCACAATCATACAATCACAGTCATACAATCACAATCTTACAATCACAATCATACTATCACAATCATACAATCACAATCATACAATCACAATCATACAATCACAATCATACAATCACAATCATACAATCACAATCATACAATCACAATCATACAATCGCAATCATACAATCACAATCATACAATCATAATCATACCCTCACAATCATACGATCGCAATCATACAATCACAATCATACCATCACAATCATACAATCACAATCATACAATCACAATCATACAATCACAATCATACTATCACAATCATACAATCGCAATCATGCAATCACAATCATACAATCACAATCATACAATCACAATCATACAATCACAATCATACAATCACAATCATACAATCACAATCATACAATCGCAATCATACAATCACAATCATACAATCACAATCATACAATCACAATCATACAATCACAATCATACATTCAAAATAATGCAATCACAATCATACAATCACAATCATGCAATCACAATCATACAATCACAATCATACTATCACAATCATACAATCACAATCCTACAATCACAATCATACAATCAATATCATACAATCACAAAAATACAATCATAATCATACAATCACAATGATACAATCGCAATCATACAATCACGATCATACAATCATAATCATACAATCACAATCATACGATCGCAATCATACAATCACAATCATACCATCACAATCATACAATCACAATCATACAATCATAATCATACAATTACAATCATACATCACAATCATACAATCACATTCATACAATCGCAATCATACAACTACAATCTCCCAAATACAATCATACAATCACAATCATACAATCACAATCATACAATCACAATCATACAATCACAATCATACAATCACAATCATACAATCACAATCATACAATCACAATCATACTATCACCATCATACAATCACAACCATACAATCACAATCATACAATCACAATCATACAATCACAGTCATACAATCACAATCTTACAATCACAATCATACAATCACAATCATACAATCACAGTCATACAATCACAGTCATACAATCACAATCATACTATCACAATCATACAATCACACTCATACAATCACAATCATACAATCGCAATCATACAATCGCAATCACACAATCCCAATCATACAATTACAATCATACAGTCACAATCATACAATCACAATCATACAATCACAATCATACAATCGCAATCATACTATCGCAATCATACAATCGCAATCATACCATCACAATCATACAGTCACAACCATACAATCATAATCATACAATCACAATCATACAATCATAATCATACAATCGCAATCATACAATCGCAATCATACAATCGCAATCATACAATCACAATCATACAATCACAATCATACAATCACAATCATACAATCACAATCATACAATCACAATCATACAATCACAATCATACAATCACAATCATACAATCACAATCATACAATCACAATCATACAATCACAATCATACAATCACAATCATACAATCACAATCATACAATCACAATCATACAATCACAATCATACAATCACAATCATACAATCACAATCATACAATCACAATCATACAATCACAATCATACAATCACAATCATACAATCACAATCATACAATCACAATCATACAATCACAATCATACAATCGCAATCCTACAATTACAATCTCCAAAATACAATCTCCCAAATACAATCATACAATCACAATCACACAATCATAATCATACAATCACAATCATACAATCACAATCATATAATCACAGTCATACAATCACAATCTTACAATCACAATCATACTATCACAATCATACAATCACAATCATACAATCACTATCATACATTCAAAATCATGCAATCACAATCACACAGTCACAATCATGCAATCACAATCATTCAATCATAATCATACAATCACAATCCTACAATCACAATCGTACAATCACAATCGTACAATCACAATCGCACAATCACAATCATACAATCACAGTCATACAATCACAATCTTACAATCACAATCATACTATCACAATCATACAATCACAATCATACAATCGCAATCATACAATCACAATCATACAATCACAATCATACAATCACAATCATACAATCACAATCATACAATCACAATCATACAATCACAATCATACAATCACAATCATACAATCACAATCATACAATCACAATCATACAATCACAATCATACAATCACAATCATACAATCACAATCATACAATCACAATCATACAATCACAATCATACAATCACAAAAATACAATCATAATCATACAATCACAATTATACAATCACAATCATACAATCACAATCATACAATCGCAATCCTACAATTACAATCTCCAAAATACAATCTCCCAAATACAATCATACAATCACAATCATACAATCATAATCATACAATCACAATCATACAATCACAATCATACAATCACAGTCATACAATCACAATCATACAATCAGAATCATACAATCACAATCATACAATCACAATCATACAATCACAATCATACAATCACAATCATACAATCGCAATCATACAATCACAATCATACAATCATAATCATACCCTCACAATCATACGATCGCAATCATACAATCACAATCATACCATCACAATCATACAATCACAATCATACAATCATAATCATACAATTACAATCATACATCACAATCATACAATCACAATCATACAATCACAATCATACAATCGAAATCATACAACTACAATCTCCCAAATACAATCATACAATCACAATCATACAATCACAATCATACAATCACAATCATACAATCACAATCATACAATCGCAATCATACAATCACAATCATACAATCACAATCATACAATCACAATCATACAATCACAATCATACAATCACAATCATACAATCACAATCTCCAAAATACAATCTCCCAAATACAATCATACAATCACAATCATACAATCATAATCATACAATCACGATCATACAATCACAATCATACAATCATAATCATACAATCACAATCATACAATCACAATCATACAATCACAGTCATACTATCACAATCATACAATCACAATCATACAATCACAATCATACAATCGCAATCATACAATCACAATCATACAATCATAATCATACCCTCCCAATCATACGATCGCAATCATACAATCACAATCATACCATCACAATCATACAATCACAATCATACAATCATAATCATACAATTACAATCATACATCACAATCATACAATCACAATCATACAATCGAAATCATACAACTACAATCTCCCAAATACAATCATACAATCACAATCATACAATCACAATCATACAATCACAATCATACAATCGCAATCATACAATCGCAATCATACAATCACAATCATACAATCACAATCATACAATCACAATCATACAATCACAATCATACAATCACAATCATACAATCACAATCATACAATCACAATCATACAATCACAATCATACAATCACAATCATACAATCACAATCATACAATCACAGTCATACAATCACAATCTTACAATCACAATCATACTATCACAATCATACAATCACAATCATACAATCACAATCATACAATCACAATCATACAATCACAATCATACAATCACAATCATACAATCACAAAAATACAATCATAATCATGCAATCACAATCACACAATCACAATCATACAATTACAATCATACAGTCACAATCATACAATCACAATCACACAATCACAATCATACAATCACAATCATACAATCGCAATCATACAATCACAATCATACAATCACAATCATACAATCACAATCATACAATCACAATCATACAATCACAATCATACAATCACAATCATACAATCGCAATCCTACAATTACAATCTCCAAAATACAATCTCCCAAATACAATCATACAATCACAATCATACAATCATAATCATACAATCACAATCATACAATCACAATCATACAATCACAGTCATACAATCACAATCTTACAATCACAATCATACTATCACCATCATACAATCACAATCATACAATCACAATCATACAATCACAATCATACATTCAAAATCATGCAATCACAATCACACAGTCACAATCATGCAATCACAATCATTCAATCATAATCATACAATCACAATCCTACAATCACAATCGTACAATCACAATCGTACAATCACAATCGCACAATCACAATCATACAATCACAGTCATACAATCACAATCTTACAATCACAATCATACTATCACAATCATACAATCACAATCATACAATCACAATCATACAATCACAATCATACAATCACAATCATACAATCACAATCATACAATCACAATCATACAATCGCAATCATACAATCACAATCATACAATCATAATCATACCCTCACAATCATACGATCGCAATCATACAATCACAATCATACCATCACAATCATACAATCACAATCATACAATCACAATCATACAATCACAATCATACTATCACAATCATACAATCGCAATCATGCAATCACAATCATACAATCACAATCATACAATCACAATCATACAATCACAATCATACAATCACAATCATACAATCACAATCATACAATCGCAATCATACAATCACAATCATACAATCACAATCATACAATCACAATCATACAATCACAATCATACATTCAAAATAATGCAATCACAATCATACAATCACAATCATGCAATCACAATCATACAATCACAATCATACTATCACAATCATACAATCACAATCCTACAATCACAATCATACAATCAATATCATACAATCACAAAAATACAATCATAATCATACAATCACAATGATACAATCGCAATCATACAATCACGATCATACAATCATAATCATACAATCACAATCATACGATCGCAATCATACAATCACAATCATACCATCACAATCATACAATCACAATCATACAATCATAATCATACAATTACAATCATACATCACAATCATACAATCACATTCATACAATCGCAATCATACAACTACAATCTCCCAAATACAATCATACAATCACAATCATACAATCACAATCATACAATCACAATCATACAATCACAATCATACAATCACAATCATACAATCACAATCATACAATCACAATCATACTATCACCATCATACAATCACAACCATACAATCACAATGATACAATCACAATCATACAATCACAGTCATACAATCACAATCTTACAATCACAATCATACAATCACAATCATACAATCACAGTCATACAATCACAGTCATACAATCACAATCATACTATCACAATCATACAATCACACTCATACAATCACAATCATACAATCGCAATCATACAATCGCAATCACACAATCCCAATCATACAATTACAATCATACAGTCACAATCATACAATCACAATCATACAATCACAATCATACAATCGCAATCATACTATCGCAATCATACAATCGCAATCATACCATCACAATCATACAGTCACAACCATACAATCATAATCATACAATCACAATCATACAATCATAATCATACAATCGCAATCATACAATCGCAATCATACAATCGCAATCATACAATCACAATCATACAATCACAATCATACAATCACAATCATACAATCACAATCATACAATCACAATCATACAATCACAATCATACAATCACAATCATACAATCACAATCATACAATCACAATCATACAATCACAATCATACAATCACAATCATACAATCACAATCATACAATCACAATCATACAATCACAATCATACAATCACAATCATACAATCACAATCATACAATCACAATCATACAATCACAATCATACAATCACAATCATACAATCACAATCATACAATCACAATCATACAATCACAATCATACAATCGCAATCCTACAATTACAATCTCCAAAATACAATCTCCCAAATACAATCATACAATCACAATCACACAATCATAATCATACAATCACAATCATACAATCACAATCATATAATCACAGTCATACAATCACAATCTTACAATCACAATCATACTATCACAATCATACAATCACAATCATACAATCACTATCATACATTCAAAATCATGCAATCACAATCACACAGTCACAATCATGCAATCACAATCATTCAATCATAATCATACAATCACAATCCTACAATCACAATCGTACAATCACAATCGTACAATCACAATCGCACAATCACAATCATACAATCACAGTCATACAATCACAATCTTACAATCACAATCATACTATCACAATCATACAATCACAATCATACAATCGCAATCATACAATCACAATCATACAATCACAATCATACAATCACAATCATACAATCACAATCATACAATCACAATCATACAATCACAATCATACAATCACAATCATACAATCACAATCATACAATCACAATCATACAATCACAATCATACAATCACAATCATACAATCACAATCATACAATCACAATCATACAATCACAAAAATACAATCATAATCATACAATCACAATTATACAATCACAATCATACAATCACAATCATACAATCGCAATCCTACAATTACAATCTCCAAAATACAATCTCCCAAATACAATCATACAATCACAATCATACAATCATAATCATACAATCACAATCATACAATCACAATCATACAATCACAGTCATACAATCACAATCATACAATCAGAATCATACAATCACAATCATACAATCACAATCATACAATCACAATCATACAATCACAATCATACAATCGCAATCATACAATCACAATCATACAATCATAATCATACCCTCACAATCATACGATCGCAATCATACAATCACAATCATACCATCACAATCATACAATCACAATCATACAATCATAATCATACAATTACAATCATACATCACAATCATACAATCACAATCATACAATCACAATCATACAATCGAAATCATACAACTACAATCTCCCAAATACAATCATACAATCACAATCATACAATCACAATCATACAATCACAATCATACAATCACAATCATACAATCGCAATCATACAATCACAATCATACAATCACAATCATACAATCACAATCATACAATCACAATCATACAATCACAATCATACAATCACAATCTCCAAAATACAATCTCCCAAATACAATCATACAATCACAATCATACAATCATAATCATACAATCACGATCATACAATCACAATCATACAATCATAATCATACAATCACAATCATACAATCACAATCATACAATCACAGTCATACTATCACAATCATACAATCACAATCATACAATCACAATCATACAATCGCAATCATACAATCACAATCATACAATCATAATCATACCCTCCCAATCATACGATCGCAATCATACAATCACAATCATACCATCACAATCATACAATCACAATCATACAATCATAATCATACAATTACAATCATACATCACAATCATACAATCACAATCATACAATCGAAATCATACAACTACAATCTCCCAAATACAATCATACAATCACAATCATACAATCACAATCATACAATCACAATCATACAATCGCAATCATACAATCGCAATCATACAATCACAATCATACAATCACAATCATACAATCACAATCATACAATCACAATCATACAATCACAATCATACAATCACAATCATACAATCACAATCATACAATCACAATCATACAATCACAATCATACAATCACAATCATACAATCACAGTCATACAATCACAATCTTACAATCACAATCATACTATCACAATCATACAATCACAATCATACAATCACAATCATACAATCACAATCATACATTCAAAATCATGCAATCACAATCACACAGTCACAATCATGCAATCACAATCATTCAATCATAATCATACAATCACAATCCTACAATCACAATCGTACAATCACAATCGTACAATCACAATCGCACAATCACAATCATACAATCACAGTCATACAATCACAATCTTACAATCACAATCATACTATCACAATCATACAATCACAATCATACAATCACAATCATACAATCACAATCATACAATCACAATCATACAATCACAATCATACAATCACAATCATACAATCGCAATCATACAATCACAATCATACAATCATAATCATACCCTCACAATCATACGATCGCAATCATACAATCACAATCATACCATCACAATCATACAATCACAATCATACAATCACAATCATACAATCACAATCATACTATCACAATCATACAATCGCAATCATGCAATCACAATCATACAATCACAATCATACAATCACAATCATACAATCACAATCATACAATCACAATCATACAATCACAATCATACAATCGCAATCATACAATCACAATCATACAATCACAATCATACAATCACAATCATACAATCACAATCATACATTCAAAATAATGCAATCACAATCATACAATCACAATCATGCAATCACAATCATACAATCACAATCATACTATCACAATCATACAATCACAATCCTACAATCACAGTCATACAATCAATATCATACAATCACAAAAATACAATCATAATCATACAATCACAATGATACAATCGCAATCATACAATCACGATCATACAATCATAATCATACAATCACAATCATACGATCCGCAATCATACAATCACAATCATACCATCACAATCATACAATCACAATCATACAATCATAATCATACAATTACAATCATACATCACAATCATACAATCACATTCATACAATCGCAATCATACAACTACAATCTCCCAAATACAATCATACAATCACAATCATACAATCACAATCATACAATCACAATCATACAATCACAATCATACAATCACAATCATACAATCACAATCATACTATCACCATCATACAATCACAACCATACAATCACAATCATACAATCACAATCATACAATCACAGTCATACAATCACAATCTTACAATCACAATCATACAATCACAATCATACAATCACAGTCATACAATCACAGTCATACAATCACAATCATACTATCACAATCATACAATCACACTCATACAATCACAATCATACAATCGCAATCATACAATCGCAATCACACAATCACAATCATACAATTACAATCATACAGTCACAATCATACAATCACAATCATACAATCACAATCATACAATCGCAATCATACTATCGCAATCATACAATCGCAATCATACCATCACAATCATACAGTCACAACCATACAATCATAATCATACAATCACAATCATACAATCATAATCATACAATCGCAATCATACAATCGCAATCATACAATCGCAATCATACAATCACAATCATACAATCACAATCATACAATCACAATCATACAATCACAATCATACAATCACAATCATACAATCACAATCATACAATCACAATCATACAATCACAATCATACAATCACAATCATACAATCACAATCATACAATCACAATCATACAATCACAATCATACAATCACAATCATACAATCACAATCATACAATCACAATCATACAATCACAATCATACAATCACAATCATACAATCACAATCATACAATCACAATCATACAATCACAATCATACAATCACAATCATACAATCACAATCATACAATCGCAATCCTACAATTACAATCTCCAAAATACAATCTCCCAAATACAATCATACAATCACAATCACACAATCATAATCATACAATCACAATCATACAATCACAATCATATAATCACAGTCATACAATCACAATCTTACAATCACAGTCATACTATCACAATCATACAATCACAATCATACAATCACTATCATACATTCAAAATCATGCAATCACAATCACACAGTCACAATCATGCAATCACAATCATTCAATCATAATCATACAATCACAATCCTACAATCACAATCGTACAATCACAATCGTACAATCACAATCGCACAATCACAATCATACAATCACAGTCATACAATCACAATCTTACAATCACAATCATACTATCACAATCATACAATCACAATCATACAATCGCAATCATACAATCACAATCATACAATCACAATCATACAATCACAATCATACAATCACAATCATACAATCACAATCATACAATCACAATCATACAATCACAATCATACAATCACAATCATACAATCACAATCATACAATCACAATCATACAATCACAATCATACAATCACAATCATACAATCACAATCATACAATCACAATCATACAATCACAATCATACAATCACAAAAATACAATCATAATCATACAATCACAATTATACAATCACAATCATACAATCACAATCATACAATCGCAATCCTACAATTACAATCTCCAAAATACAATCTCCCAAATACAATCATACAATCACAATCATACAATCATAATCATACAATCACAATCATACAATCACAATCATACAATCACAGTCATACAATCACAATCATACAATCAGAATCATACAATCACAATCATACAATCACAATCATACAATCACAATCATACAATCACAATCATACAATCGCAATCATACAATCACAATCATACAATCATAATCATACCCTCACAATCATACGATCGCAATCATACAATCACAATCATACCATCACAATCATACAATCACAATCATACAATCATAATCATACAATTACAATCATACATCACAATCATACAATCACAATCATACAATCACAATCATACAATCGAAATCATACAACTACAATCTCCCAAATACAATCATACAATCACAATCATACAATCACAATCATACAATCACAATCATACAATCACAATCATACAATCGCAATCATACAATCACAATCATACAATCACAATCATACAATCACAATCATACAATCACAATCATACAATCACAATCATACAATCACAATCATACAATCACAATCATACAATCACAATCATACAATCACAAAAATACAATCATAATCATACAACCACAATCATACAATCGCAATCATACAATCACAATCATACAATCATAATCATACAATCACAATCATACGATCGCAATCATACAATCACAACCATACCATCACAATCATACAATCAGAATCATACAATCATAATCATACAATTACAATCATACATCACAATCATACAATCACAATCATACAATCGAAATCATACAACTACAATCTCCCAAATACAATCATACAATCACAATCATACAATCACTATCATACAATCACAATCATACAATCACAATCATACAATCACAATCATACAATCACAATCATACTATCACAATCATACAATCACAATCATACAATCGAAATCATACAACTACAATCTCCCAAATACAATCATACAATCACAATCATACAATCACAATCATACAATCACAATCATACAATCACAATCATACATTCACTATCATACAATCACAATCATACAATGAAAATCATACAATGACAATCATGCGGTCACAATCATGCAATCACAATCATACAATCGCAATCATACAATCGCAATCATACAATCACAATCATACAATCACAACCATACAATCACAATCATACAATCACAATAATACTATCGCAATCATACAATCACAATCATACCATCACAATCATACAATCACAATCATACAATCATTATCATACAATCACAATCATACAATCACAATCATACAATCGCAATCATACAATCACAACCATACAATCACAATCATACAATCACAATCATACAATCACAATCATACAATCGCAATCATACAATCACAATCATACAATCACAATCATACAATCACAATCATACAATCACAATCATACAATCACAATCATACAATCACAATCATACAATCACAATCATACAATCACAAAAATACAATCATAATCATACAACCACAATCATACAATCGCAATCATACAATCACAATCATACAATCATAATCATACAATCACAATCATACGATCGCAATCATACAATCACAATCATACCATCACAATCATACAATCAGAATCATACAATCATAATCATACAATTACAATCATACATCACAATCATACAATCACAATCATACAATCGAAATCATACAACTACAATCTCACTAATACAATCATACAATCACAATCATACAATCACTATCATACAATCACAATCATACAATCACAATCATACAATCACAATCATGCAATCACAATCATACAATCACAATCATACTATCACAATCATACAATCACAATCCTACAATCACAATCATACAATCAATATCATACAATCACAATCATACAATCACAATCATGTAATCACAATCATACAATCGCATTCATACAATCGCAATCATACAATCACAATCATACAATCACAATCATACAATCACAATCATACAATCACAATCATACAATCACAATCATACAATCACAATCATACAATCACAATCATACAATCACAATCATACAATCACAAAAATACAATCATAATCATACAATCACAATGATACAATCGCAATCATACAATCACGATCATACAATCATAATCATACAATCACAATCATACGATCGCAATCATACAATCACAATCATACCATCACAATCATACAATCACAATCATACAATCATAATCATACAATTACAATCATACATCACAATCATACAATCACATTCATACAATCGCAATCATACAACTACAATCTCCCAAATACAATCATACAATCACAATCATACAATCACAATCATACAATCACAATCATACAATCACAATCATACAATCACAATCATACAATCACAATCATACAATCACAATCATACTATCACCATCATACAATCACAACCATACAATCACAATCATACAATCACAATCATACAATCACAGTCATACAATCACAATCTTACAATCACAATCATACAATCACAATCATACAATCACAGTCATACAATCACAGTCATACAATCACAATCATACTATCACAATCATACAATCACACTCATACAATCACAATCATACAATCGCAATCATACAATCGCAATCACACAATCACAATCATACAATTACAATCATACAGTCACAATCATACAATCACAATCATACAATCACAATCATACAATCGCAATCATACAATCGCAATCATACAATCGCAATCATACTATCGCAATCATACAATCGCAATCATACCATCACAATCATACAGTCACAACCATACAATCATAATCATACAATCACAATCATACAATCATAATCATACAATCGCAATCATACAATCGCAATCATACAATCGCAATCATACAATCACAATCATACAATCACAATCATACAATCACAATCATACAATTACAATCATACAATCACAATCATACAATCACAATCATACAATCACAATCATAAAATCACAATCATACAATCACAATCATACAATCACAATCATACAATCACAATCATACAATCACAATCATACAATCACAATCATACAATCACAATCATACAATCACAATCATACAATCACAATCATACAATCACAATCATACAATCGCAATCCTACAATTACAATCTCCAAAATACAATCTCCCAAATACAATCATACAATCACAATCATACAATCATTGTCATACAATCACAATCATACAATCACAATCATACAATCACAGTCATACAATCACAATCTTACAATCACAATCATACTATCACAATCATACAATCACAATCATACAATCACAATCATACAATCACTATCATACAATCACAATCATACAATCACAAAAATACAATCATAATCATACAATCACAATGATACAATCGCAATCATACAATCACGATCATACAATCATAATCATACAATCACAATCATACGATCGCAATCATACAATCACAATCATACCATCACAATCATACAATCACAATCATACAATCATAATCATACAATTACAATCATACATCACAATCATACAATCACATTCATACAATCGCAATCATACAATCGCAATCATACAACTACAATCTCCCAAATACAATCATACAATCACAATCATACAATCACAATCATACAATCACAATCATACAATCACAATCATACAATCACAATCATACAATCACAATCATACTATCACCATCATACAATCACAACCATACAATCACAATCATACAATCACAGTCATACAATCACAATCTTACAATCACAATCATACAATCACAATCATACAATCACAGTCATACAATCACAGTCATACAATCACAATCATACTATCACAATCATACAATCACACTCATACAATCACAATCATACAATCGCAATCATACAATCGCAATCACACAATCACAATCATACAATTACAATCATACAGTCACAATCATACAATCACAATCATACAATCACAATCATACAATCGCAATCATACAATCGCAATCATACTATCGCAATCATACAATCGCAATCATACCAACACAATCATACAGTCACAACCATACAATCATAATCATACAATCACAATCATACAATCATAATCATACAATCGCAATCATACAATCGCAATCATACAATCGCAATCATACAATCACAATCATACAATCACAATCATACAATCACAATCATACAATCACAATCATACAATCACAATCATACAATCACAATCATACAATCACAATCATACAATCACAATCATACAATCACAATCATACAATCACAATCATACAATCACAATCATACAATCACAATCATACAATCACAATCATACAATCACAATCATACAATCACAATCATACAATCACAATCATACAATCACAATCATACAATCACAATCATACAATCACAATCATACAATCGCAATCCTACAATTACAATCTCCAAAATACAATCTCCCAAATACAATCATACAATCACAATCATACAATCATTGTCATACAATCACAATCATACAATCACAATCATACAATCACAGTCATACAATCACAATCTTACAATCACAATCATACTATCACAATCATACAATCACAATCATACAATCACAATCATACAATCACTATCATACATTCAAAATCATGCAATCACAATCACACAGTCACAATCATGCAATCACAATCATTCAATCATAATCATACAATCACAATCCTACAATCACAATCGTACAATCACAATCGTACAATCACAATCGCACAATCACAATCATACAATCACAGTCATACAATCACAATCTTACAATCACAATCATACTATCACAATCATACAATCACAATCATACAATCGCAATCATACAATCACAATCATACAATCACAATCATACAATCACAATCATACAATCACAATCATACAATCACAATCATACAATCACAATCATACAATCACAATCATACAATCACAATCATACAATCACAATCATACAATCACAATCATACAATCACAAAAATACAATCATAATCATACAATCACAATCATACAATCACAATCATACAATCACAATCATACAATCACAATCATACAATCGCAATCCTACAATTACAATCTCCAAAATACAATCTCCCAAATACAATCATACAATCACAATCATACAATCATAATCATACAATCACAATCATACAATCACAATCATACAATCACAGTCAAACAATCACAATCATACAATCAGAATCATACAATCACAATCATACAATCACAATCATACAATCACAATCATACAATCACAATCATACAATCGCAATCATACAATCACAATCATACAATCATAATCATACCCTCACAATCATACGATCGCAATCATACAATCACAATCATAACATCACAATCATACAATCACAATCATACAATCACAATCATACAATCACAATCATACAATCACAATCATACAATCACAATCATACAATCACAATCATACAATCACAATCATACAATCACAATCATACAATCACAATCATACAATCACAAAAATACAATCATAATCATACAACCACAATCATACAATCGCAATCATACAATCACAATCATACAATCATAATCATACAATCACAATCATACGATCGCAATCATACAATCACAACCATACCATCACAATCATACAATCAGAATCATACAATCATAATCATACAATTACAATCATACATCACAATCATACAATCACAATCATACAATCGAAATCATACAACTACAATCTCCCAAATACAATCATACAATCACAATCATACAATCACTATCATACAATCACAATCATACAATCACAATCATACAATCACAATCATACAATCACAATCATACTATCACAATCATACAATCACAATCATACAATCGAAATCATACAACTACAATCTCCCAAATACAATCATACAATCACAATCATACAATCACAATCATACAATCACAATCATACAATCGCAATCATACATTCACAATCATACAATCACAATCATACATTCACTATCATACAATCACAATCATACAATGAAAATCATACAATGACAATCATGCGGTCACAATCATGCAATCACAATCATACAATCGCAATCATACAATCGCAATCATACAATCACAATCATACAATCACAACCATACAATCACAATCATACAATCACAATAATACTATCGCAATCATACAATCACAATCATACCATCACAATCATACAATCACAATCATACAATCATTATCATACAATCACAATCATACAATCACAATCATACAATCGCAATCATACAATCACAACCATACAATCACAATCATACAATCACAATCATACAATCACAATCATACAATCGCAATCATACAATCACAATCATACAATCACAATCATACAATCACAATCATACAATCACAATCATACAATCACAATCATACAATCACAATCATACAATCACAAAAATACAATCATAATCATACAACCACAATCATACAATCGCAATCATACAATCACAATCATACAATCATAATCATACAATCACAATCATACGATCGCAATCATACAATCACAATCATACCATCACAATCATACAATCAGAATCATACAATCATAATCATACAATTACAATCATACATCACAATCATACAATCACAATCATACAATCGAAATCATACAACTACAATCTCACTAATACAATCATACAATCACAATCATACAATCACTATCATACAATCACAATCATACAATCACAATCATACAATCACAATCATACAATCACAATCATACTATCACAATCATACAATCACAATCATACAATCACAATCATACAATCACATTCATACAATCACAGTCATACAATCACAATCTTACAATCACAATCATACAATCACAATCATACAATCACAATCGTACAATCACAATCATACAATCACAATCATACAATCATAATCATACAATTACAATCATACATCACAATCATACAATCACAATCATACAATCGAAATCATACAACTACAATCTCCCAAATACAATCATACAATCACAATCATACAATCACTATCATACAATCACAATCATACAATCACAATCATACAATCACAATCATACAATCACAATCATACTATCACAATCATACAATCACAATCATACAATCGAAATCATACAACTACAATCTCCCAAATACAATCATACAATCACAATCATACAATCACAATCATACAATCACAATCATACAATCGCAATCATACAATCACAATCATACAATCACAATCATACATTCACTATCATACAATCACAATCATACAATGAAAATCATACAATGACAATCATGCGGTCACAATCATGCAATCACAATCATACAATCGCAATCATACAATCGCAATCATACAATCACAATCATACAATCACAATCATACAATCGCAATCATACAATCACAATCATACAATCACAATCATACAATCACAATCATACAATCACAATCATACTATCACAATCATACAATCGCAATCATACAATCACAATCATACTATCACAATCATACAATCACAATCCTACAATCACAATCATACAATCAATATCATACAATCACAAAAATACAATCATAATCATACAATCACAATGATACAATCGCAATCATACAATCACGA
Organism: Megachile rotundata; assembly: GCF_050947335.1. Lineage (NCBI taxonomy): Eukaryota > Metazoa > Arthropoda > Insecta > Hymenoptera > Megachilidae > Megachile > Megachile rotundata. Next base: position 846,963 of record NW_027473372.1, on the reverse strand, counting down.
TCATACAATCATAATCATACAATCACAATCATACGATCGCAATCATACAATCACAATCATACCATCACAATCATACAATCACAATCATACAATCACAATCATACAATCACAAAAATACAATCATAATCATACAATCACAATCATACAATCACAATCATACAATCACAATCATACAATCACAATCATACAATCGCAATCCTACAATTACAATCTCCAAAATACAATCTCCCAAATACAATCATACAATCACAATCATACAATCATAATCATACAATCACAATCATACAATCACAATCATACAATCACAGTCATACAATCACAATCATACAATCAGAATCATACAATCACAATCATACAATCACAATCATACAATCACAATCATACAATCACAATCATACAATCGCAATCATACAATCACAATCATACAATCATAATCATACCCTCACAATCATACGATCGCAATCATACAATCACAATCATACCATCACAATCATACAATCACAATCATACAATCATAATCATACAATTACAATCATATATCACAATCATACAATCACAATCATACAATCACAATCATACAATCGAAATCATACAACTACAATCTCCCAAATACAATCATACAATCACAATCATACAATCACAATCATACAATCACAATCATACAATCATAATCATACAATCGCAATCATACAATCGCAATCATACAATCGCAATCATACAATCACAATCATACAATCACAATCATACAATCACAATCATACAATTACAATCATACAATCACAATCATACAATCACAATCATACAATCACAATCATACAATCACAATCATACAGTCACAATCATACAATCACAATCATACAATCACAATCATACAATCACAATCATACAATCACAATCATACAATCACAATCATACAATCACAATCATACAATCGCAATCCTACAATTACAATCTCCAAAATACAATCTCCCAAATACAATCATACAATCACAATCATACAATCATAATCATACAATCACAATCATACAATCACAATCATACAATCACAGTCATACAATCACAATCTTACAATCACACTCATACAATCACAATCATACAATCGCAATCATACAATCGCAATCACACAATCACAATCATACAATTACAATCATACAGTCACAATCATACAATCACAATCATACAATCACAATCATACAATCGCAATCATACAATCGCAATCATACTATCGCAATCATACAATCGCAATCATACCATCACAATCATACAGTCACAACCATACAATCATAATCATACAATCACAATCATACAATCATAATCATACAATCGCAATCATACAATCGCAATCATACAATCGCAATCATACAATCACAATCATACAATCACAATCATACAATCACAATCATACAATCACAATCATACAATCACAATCATACAATCACAATCATACAATCACAATCATACAATCACAATCATACAATCACAATCATACAATCACAATCATACAATCACAATCATACAATCACAATCATACAATCACAATCATACAATCACAATCATACAATCACAATCATACAATCACAATCATACAATCACAATCATACAATCACAATCATACAATCACAATCATACAATCACAATCATACAATCGCAATCCTACAATTACAATCTCCAAAATACAATCTCCCAAATACAATCATACAATCACAATCATACAATCATTGTCATACAATCACAATCATACAATCACAATCATACAATCACAGTCATACAATCACAATCTTACAATCACAATCATACTATCACAATCATACAATCACAATCATACAATCACAATCATACAATCACTATCATACATTCAAAATCATGCAATCACAATCACACAGTCACAATCATGCAATCACAATCATTCAATCACAATCATACAATCACAATCATACAATCACAATCATACAATCACAATCATACAATCACAATCATACAATCACAAAAATACAATCATAATCATACAACCACAATCATACAATCGCAATCATACAATCACAATCATACAATCATAATCATACAATCACAATCATACGATCGCAATCATACAATCACAACCATACCATCACAATCATACAATCAGAATCATACAATCATAATCATACAATTACAATCATACATCACAATCATACAATCACAATCATACAATCGAAATCATACAACTACAATCTCCCAAATACAATCATACAATCACAATCATACAATCACTATCATACAATCACAATCATACAATCACAATCATACAATCACAATCATACAATCACAATCATACTATCACAATCATACAATCACAATCATACAATCGAAATCATACAACTACAATCTCCCAAATACAATCATACAATCACAATCATACAATCACAATCATACAATCACAATCATACAATCGCAATCATACAATCACAATCATACAATCACAATCATACATTCACTATCATACAATCACAATCATACAATGAAAATCATACAATGACAATCATGCGGTCACAATCATGCAATCACAATCATACAATCGCAATCATACAATCGCAATCATACAATCACAATCATACAATCACAACCATACAATCACAATCATACAATCACAATAATACTATCGCAATCATACAATCACAATCATACCATCACAATCATACAATCACAATCATACAATCATTATCATACAATCACAATCATACAATCACAATCATACAATCGCAATCATACAATCACAACCATACAATCACAATCATACAATCACAATCATACAATCACAATCATACAATCGCAATCATACAATCACAATCATACAATCACAATCATACAATCACAATCATACAATCACAATCATACAATCACAATCATACAATCACAATCATACAATCACAAAAATACAATCATAATCATACAACCACAATCATACAATCGCAATCATACAATCACAATCATACAATCATAATCATACAATCACAATCATACGATCGCAATCATACAATCACAATCATACCATCACAATCATACAATCAGAATCATACAATCATAATCATACAATTACAATCATACATCACAATCATACAATCACAATCATACAATCGAAATCATACAACTACAATCTCACTAATACAATCATACAATCACAATCATACAATCACTATCATACAATCACAATCATACAATCACAATCATACAATCACAATCATACAATCACAATCATACTATCACAATCATACAATCACAATCATACAATCACAATCATACAATCACATTCATACAATCACAGTCATACAATCACAATCTTACAATCACAATCATACAATCACAATCATACAATCACAATCGTACAATCACAATCATACAATCACAATCATACAATCATAATCATACAATTACAATCATACATCACAATCATACAATCACAATCATACAATCGAAATCATACAACTACAATCTCCCAAATACAATCATACAATCACAATCATACAATCACTATCATACAATCACAATCATACAATCACAATCATACAATCACAATCATACAATCACAATCATACTATCACAATCATACAATCACAATCATACAATCGAAATCATACAACTACAATCTCCCAAATACAATCATACAATCACAATCATACAATCACAATCATACAATCACAATCATACAATCGCAATCATACAATCACAATCATACAATCACAATCATACAATCACAATCATACATTCACTATCATACAATCACAATCATACAATGAAAATCATACAATGACAATCATGCGGTCACAATCATGCAATCACAATCATACAATCGCAATCATACAATCGCAATCATACAATCACAATCATACAATCGCAATCATACAATCACAATCATACTATCGCAATCATACAATCACAATCCTACAATCACAATCATACAATCAATATCATACAATCACAAAAATACAATCATAATCATACAATCACAATGATACAATCGCAATCATACAATCACGATCATACAATCATAATCATACAATCACAATCATACGATCGCAATCATACAATCACAATCATACCATCACAATCATACAATCACAATCATACAATCACAATCATACAATCACAAAAATACAATCATAATCATACAATCACAATCATACAATCACAATCATACAATCACAATCATACAATCGCAATCCTACAATTACAATCTCCAAAATACAATCTCCCAAATACAATCATACAATCACAATCATACAATCATAATCATACAATCACAATCATACAATCACAATCATACAATCACAGTCATACAATCACAATCATACAATCAGAATCATACAATCACAATCATACAATCACAATCATACAATCACAATCATACAATCGCAATCATACAATCACAATCATACAATCATAATCATACCCTCACAATCATACGATCGCAATCATACAATCACAATCATACCATCACAATCATACAATCACAATCATACAATCATAATCATACAATTACAATCATATATCACAATCATACAATCACAATCATACAATCGAAATCATACAACTACAATCTCCCAAATACAATCATACAATCACAATCATACAATCACAATCATACAATCACAATCATACAATCATAATCATACAATCGCAATCATACAATCGCAATCATACAATCGCAATCATACAATCACAATCATACAATCACAATCATACAATCACAATCATACAATTACAATCATACAATCACAATCATACAATCACAATCATACAATCACAATCATACAATCACAATCATACAATCACAATCATACAATCACAATCATACAATCACAATCATACAATCACAATCATACAATCACAATCATACAATCACAATCATACAATCACAATCATACAATCGCAATCCTACAATTACAATCTCCAAAATACAATCTCCCAAATACAATCATACAATCACAATCATACAATCATAATCATACAATCACAATCATACAATCACAATCATACAATCACAGTCATACAATCACAATCTTACAATCACAATCATACTATCACAATCATACAATCACAATCATACAATCACAATCATACAATCACTATCATACATTCAAAATCATGCAATCACAATCACACAGTCACAATCATGCAATCACAATCATTCAATCATAATCATACAATCACAATCCTACAATCACAATCGTACAATCACAATCGTACAATCACAATCGCACAATCACAATCATACAATCACAGTCATACAATCACAATCTTACAATCACAATCATACTATCACAATCATACAATCACAATCATACAATCGCAATCATACAATCACAATCATACAATCACAATCATACAATCACAATCATACAATCACAATCATACAATCACAATCATACAATCACAATCATACAATCACTATCATACAATCACAATCATACAATCACAATCATACAATCACAATCATACAATCACAATCATACTATCACAATCATACAATCACAATCATACAATCACAATCATACAATCACAATCATACAATCACAATCATACAATCATAATCATACAATCACAATCATACGATCGCAATCATACAATCACAATCATACCATCACAATCATACAATCAGAATCATACAATCATAATCATACAATTACAATCATACATCACAATCATACAATCACAATCATACAATCGAAATCATACAACTACAATCTCACTAATACAATCATACAATCACAATCATACAATCACTATCATACAATCACAATCATACAATCACAATCATACAATCACAATCATGCAATCACAATCATACAATCACAATCATACTATCACAATCATACAATCACAATCCTACAATCACAATCATACAATCAATATCATACAATCACAATCATACAATCACAATCATGTAATCACAATCATACAATCGCATTCATACAATCGCAATCATACAATCACAATCATACAATCACAATCATACAATCACAATCATACAATCACAATCATACAATCACAATCATACAATCACAATCATACAATCACAATCATACAATCACAATCATACAATCACAATCATACAATCACAATCATACAATCACAATCATACAATCACAAAAATACAATCACAATCATACAATCACAATCATACAATCACAATCATACAATCACAATCATACAATCACAATCATACAATCACAATCATACAATCACAATCATACAATCACAAAAATACAATCATAATCATACAATCACAATGATACAATCGCAATCACACAATCACGATCATACAATCATAATCATACAACCACAATCATACGATCGCAATCATACAATCACAATCATACCATCACAATCATACAATCACAATCATACAATCATAATCATACAATTACAATCATACATCCCAATCATACAATCACATTCATACAATCGCAAGCATACAACTACAATCTCCCAAATACAATCATACGATCGCAATCATACAATCACAATCATACCATCCCAATCATACAATCAGAATCATACAATCATAATCATACAATTACAATCATACATCACAATCATACAATCACAATCATACAATCGAAATCATACAACTACAATCTCACTAATACAATCATACAATCACAATCATACAATCACTATCATACAATCACTATCATACAATCACAATCATACAATCACAATCATACAATCACAATCATACAATCACAATCATACTATCACAATCATACAATCACAATCATACAATCACAATCATACAATCACATTCATACAATCACAGTCATACAATCACAATCTTACAATCACAATCATACAATCACAATCATACAATCACAGTCGTACAATCACAATCGCACAATCACAATCATACAATCATAATCATACAATTACAATCATGCGATCACAATCATTCAATCATAATCATACAATCACAATCATACAATCACAATCGTACAATCACAATCGCACAATCACAATCATACAATCACAATCATACAATCACAATCATACAATCACAATCATACAATCACAATCATACAATCACAATCATACAATCACTATCATACAATCACAATCCTACAATCACAATCATACAATCACAATCATACAATCACAATCATACATTCACAATCATACAATCACAATCATACAATGAAAATCATACAATGACAATCATACGGTCACAATCATGCAATCACAATCATACAATCGCAATCATACAATCGCAATCATACAATCACAATCATACAATCACAACCATACAATCACAATCATACAATCACAATAATACTATCGCAATCATACAATCACAATCATACCATCACAATCATACAATCACAATTATACAATCATTATCATACAATCACAATCATACAATCACAATCATACAATCGCAATCATACAATCACAACCATACAATCACAATCATACAATCACAATCATACTATCGCCATCATACAATCACAATCATACCATCACAATCATACAATCACAATCATACAATCATAATCATACAATCACAATCATACAATCACAATCATACAATCACAATCATGCAATCACAGTCATACAATCAGAATCATACAATCACAATCATACAATCACAATCATACAATCGCAATCATACAATTACAATCACACAAATACAATCGTACAATCACAATCATACAATCACAACCATACAATCACAATAATACAGTCACCAGCATACAATCGCAATCATAAAATCGCAATCATACAATTACAATCTCTCAAATACAATCACACAATCACAATCATACAATCACAATCATACAATCGGAATCATACAATCACAATCATACAATCACAACAATACAATCACGATCATACAATCACAATCGTACAATCACAACCATACTATCACAATCATACAATCACAATAATACAATCGCAATCGTACAATCGCAATCGAACAATCACAATCATACAATCACAATCATACAATCACAATCATACAATCACAATCATACAATCACAATCATACAATCGAAATCATACAACTACAATCTCCCAAATACAATCATACAATCACTATCATACAATCACAATCTTACAATCACAATCATACAATCACAATCATACAATCACAATCGTACAATCACAATCGCACAATCACAATCATACAATCATAATCATACAATTACAATCATGCGATCACAATCATTCAATCATAATCATACAATCACAATCATACAATCACAATCGTACAATCACAATCGCACAATCACAATCATACAATCACAATCATACAATCACAATCATACAATCACAATCATACAATCACAATCATACAATCACAATCATACAATCACAATCATACAATCACAATCATACAATCACTATCATACAATCACAATCCTACAATCACAATCATACAATCACAATCATACAATCACAATCATACATTCACAATCATACAATCACAATCATACAATCACAATCATACAATCACAATCATACAATGAAAATCATACAATGACAATCATACGGTCACAATCATGCAATCACAATCATACAATCGCAATCATACAATCGCAATCATACAATCACAATCATACAATCACAACCATACAATCACAATCGTACAATCACAATCGCACAATCACAATCATACAATCACAGTCATACAATCACAATCATACAATCAGAATCATACAATCACAATCATACAATCACTATCATACAATCACAATCATACAATCACAATCATACAATCGCAATCATACAATCACAATCATACAATCACAATCATACCATCACAATCATACAATCATAATCATACAATCACAATCATACAATCACAATCATACAATCACAATCATGCAATCACAGTCATACAATCACAATCATACATTCAAAATAATGCAATCACAATCATACAATCACAATCATACAATCACAATCATACAATCACTATCATACAATCACAATCCTACAATCACAATCATACAATCACAATCATACAATCACAATCATACATTCACAATCATACAATCACAATCATACAATGAAAATCATACGGTCACAATCATGCAATCACAATCATACAATCGCAATCATACAATCGCAATCATACAATCACAATCATACAATCACAACCATACAGTCACAATCATACAATCACAATAATACTATCGCAATCATACAATCACAATCATACCATCACAATCATACAATCACAATTATACAATCATTATCATACAATCACAATCATACAATCACAATCATACATTCACAATCATACTATCACAATCATACAATCACAATCATACAATCACAATCTTACAATCACAATCATACAATCACAATCATACAATCACAATCATACAATCACAATCATACAATCGAAATCATACAACTACAATCTCACTAATACAATCATACAATCACAATCATACAATCACTATCATACAATCACAATCATACAATCACAATCATACAATCACAATCATACAATCACAATCATACAATCACAATCATACAATCACAATCATACAATCACAAAAATACAATCATAATCATACAATCACAATCATACAATCACAATCATACAATCACAATCATACAATCACAATCATACAATCGCAATCCTACAATTACAATCTCCAAAATACAATCTCCCAAATACAATCATACAATCACAATCATACAATCATAATCATACAATCACAATCATACAATCACAATCATACAATCACAATCATACAATCGCAATCATACAATCACAATCATACAATCATAATCATACCCTCACAATCATACGATCGCAATCATACAATCACAATCATACCATCACAATCATACAATCACAATCATACAATCATAGTCATACAATTACAATCATACATCACAATCATACAATCACAATCATACAATCACAATCATACAATCGAAATCACACAACTACAATCTCCCAAATACAATCATACAATCACAATCATACAATCACAATCATACAATCACAATCATACAATCACAATCATACAATCGCAATCATACAATCACAATCATACAATCACAATCATACAATCACAATCCTACAATCACAATCATACAATCACAATCATACAATCACAATCATACAATCACAATCATACAATCACAATCATACAATCACAAAAATACAATCATAATCATACAACCACAATCATACAATCGCAATCATACAATCACAATCATACAATCATAATCATACAATCACAATCATACGATCGCAATCATACAATCACAACCATACCATCACAATCATACAATCAGAATCATACAATCATAATCATACAATTACAATCATACATCACAATCATACAATCACAATCATACAATCGAAATCATACAACTACAATCTCCCAAATACAATCATACAATCACAATCATACAATCACTATCATACAATCACAATCATACAATCACAATCATACAATCACAATCATACAATCACAATCATACTATCACAATCATACAATCACAATCATACAATCGAAATCATACAACTACAATCTCCCAAATACAATCATACAATCACAATCATACAATCACAATCATACAATCACAATCATACAATCGCAATCATACAATCACAATCATACAATCACAATCATACATTCACTATCATACAATCACAATCATACAATGAAAATCATACAATGACAATCATGCGGTCACAATCATGCAATCACAATCATACAATCGCAATCATACAATCGCAATCATACAATCACAATCATACAATCACAACCATACAATCACAATCATACAATCACAATAATACTATCGCAATCATACAATCACAATCATACCATCACAATCATACAATCACAATCATACAATCATTATCATACAATCACAATCATACAATCACAATCATACAATCGCAATCATACAATCACAACCATACAATCACAATCATACAATCACAATCATACAATCACAATCATACAATCGCAATCATACAATCACAATCATACAATCACAATCATACAATCACAATCATACAATCACAATCATACAATCACAATCATACAATCACAATCATACAATCACAATCATACAATCACAATCATACAATCACAATCATACAATCGCAATCCTACAATTACAATCTCCAAAATACAATCTCCCAAATACAATCATACAATCACAATCATACAATCATAATCATACAATCACAATCATACAATCACAATCATACAATCACAGTCATACAATCACAATCTTACAATCACAATCATACTATCACAATCATACAATCACAATCATACAATCACAATCATACAATCACTATCATACATTCAAAATCATGCAATCACAATCACACAGTCACAATCATGCAATCACAATCATTCAATCATAATCATACAATCACAATCCTACAATCACAATCGTACAATCACAATCGTACAATCACAATCGCACAATCACAATCATACAATCACAGTCATACAATCACAATCTTACAATCACAATCATACTATCACAATCATACAATCACAATCATACAATCGCAATCATACATTCACAATCATACAATCACAATCATACAATCACAATCATACAATCACAATCATACAATCACAATCATACAATCACAATCATACAATCACAATCATACAATCACAATCATACAATCACAATCATACAATCACAATCATACAATCACAAAAATACAATCATAATCATACAATCACAATCATACAATCACAATCATACAATCACAATCATACAATCACAATCATACAATCGCAATCCTACAATTACAATCTCCAAAATACAATCTCCCAAATACAATCATACAATCACAATCATACAATCATAATCATACAATCACAATCATACAATCACAATCATACAATCACAGTCATACAATCACAATCATACAATCAGAATCATACAATCACAATCATACAATCACAATCATACAATCACAATCATACAATCACAATCATACAATCGCAATCATACAATCACAATCATACAATCATAATCATACCCTCACAATCATACGATCGCAATCATACAATCACAATCATACCATCACAATCATACAATCACAATCATACAATCATAATCATACAATTACAATCATACATCACAATCATACAATCACAATCATACAATCACAATCATACAATCGAAATCATACAACTACAATCTCCCAAATACAATCATACAATCACAATCATACAATCACAATCATACAATCACAATCATACAATCACAATCATACAATCGCAATCATACAATCACAATCATACAATCACAATCATACAATCACAATCATACAATCACAATCATACAATCACAATCATACAATCACAATCATACAATCACAATCATACAATCACAAAAATACAATCATAATCATACAACCACAATCATACAATCGCAATCATACAATCACAATCATACAATCATAATCATACAATCACAATCATACGATCGCAATCATACAATCACAACCATACCATCACAATCATACAATCAGAATCATACAATCATAATCATACAATTACAATCATACATCACAATCATACAATCACAATCATACAATCGAAATCATACAACTACAATCTCCCAAATACAATCATACAATCACAATCATACAATCACTATCATACAATCACAATCATACAATCACAATCATACAATCACAATCATACAATCACAATCATACTATCACAATCATACAATCACAATCATACAATCGAAATCATACAACTACAATCTCCCAAATACAATCATACAATCACAATCATACAATCACAATCATACAATCACAATCATACAATCGCAATCATACAATCACAATCATACAATCACAATCATACATTCACTATCATACAATCACAATCATACAATGAAAATCATACAATGACAATCATGCGGTCACAATCATGCAATCACAATCATACAATCGCAATCATACAATCGCAATCATACAATCACAATCATACAATCACAACCATACAATCACAATCATACAATCACAATAATACTATCGCAATCATACAATCACAATCATACCATCACAATCATACAATCACAATCATACAATCATTATCATACAATCACAATCATACAATCACAATCATACAATCGCAATCATACAATCACAACCATACAATCACAATCATACAATCACAATCATACAATCACAATCATACAATCGCAATCATACAATCACAATCATGCAATCACAATCATACAATCACAATCATACAATCACAATCATACAATCACAATCATACAATCACAATCATACAATCACAAAAATACAATCATAATCATACAACCACAATCATACAATCGCAATCATACAATCACAATCATACAATCATAATCATACAATCACAATCATACGATCGCAATCATACAATCACAATCATACCATCACAATCATACAATCAGAATCATACAATCATAATCATACAATTACAATCATACATCACAATCATACAATCACAATCATACAATCGAAATCATACAACTACAATCTCACTAATACAATCATACAATCACAATCATACAATCACTATCATACAATCACAATCATACAATCACAATCATACAATCACAATCATACAATCACAATCATACAATCACAATCATACTATCACAATCATACAATCACAATCATACAATCACAATCATACAATCACATTCATACAATCACAGTCATACAATCACAATCTTACAATCACAATCATACAATCACAATCATACAATCACAATCGTACAATCACAATCGCACAATCACAATCATACAATCATAATCATACAATTACAATCATGCGATCACAATCATTCAATCATAATCATACAATCACAATCATACAATCACAATCGTACAATCACAATCGCACAATCACAATCATACAATCACAATCATACAATCACAATCATACAATCACAATCATACAATCACAATCATACAATCACAATCATACAATCACTATCATACAATCACAATCCTACAATCACAATCATACAATCACAATCATACAATCACAATCATACATTCACAATCATACAATCACAATCATACAATGAAAATCATACAATGACAATCATACGGTCACAATCATGCAATCACAATCATACAATCGCAATCATACAATCGCAATCATACAATCACAATCATACAATCACAACCATACAATCACAATCATACAATCACAATAATACTATCGCAATCATACAATCACAATCATACAATCGCAATCATACAATCACAACCATACAATCACAATCATACAATCACAATCATACAATCACAATCATACAATCACAATCATACAATCACAATCATACAATCACAATCATACAATCACAAAAATACAATCATAATCATACAACCACAATCATACAATCGCAATCATACAATCACAGTCATACAATCATAATCATAAAATCACAATCATACGATCGCAATCATACAATCACAACCATACAATCACAATCATACAATAACAATCATACAATCACAATCATACTATCACAATCATACAATCACAATCATACAATCGAAATCATACAACTACAATCTCCCAAATACAATCATACAATCACAATCATACAATCACAATCATACAATCACAATCATACAATCACAATCATACAATCACAATCATACAATCGCAATCATACAATCACAATCATACAATCACAATCATACATTCACTATCATACAATCACAATCATACAATGAAAATCATACAATGACAATCATACAATCGCAATCATACAATCACAATCATACAATCACAATCATACATTCACTATCATACAATCACAATCATACAATGAAAATCATACAATGACAATCATGCGGTCACAATCATGCAATCACAATCATACAATCGCAATCATACAATCGCAATCATACAATCGCAATCATACAATCACAACCATACAATCACAATCATACAATCACAATAATACTATCGCAATCATACAATCACAATCATACCATCACAATCATACAATCACAATCATACAATCATTATCATACAATCACAATCATACAATCACAATCATACAATCGCAATCATACAATCACAACCATACAATCACAATCATACAATCACAATCATACAATCACAATCATACAATCGCAATCATACAATCACAATCGTACAATCACAATCATACAATCACAATCATACAATCACAATCATACAATCACAATCATCCAATCACAATCATACAATCACAAAAATACAATCATAATCATACAACCACAATCATACAATCGCAATCATACAATCGCAATCATACAATCATAATCATACAATCACAATCATACGATCGCAATCATACAATCACAATCATACCATCACAATCATACAATCAGAATCATACAATCATAATCATACAATTACAATCATACATCACAATCATACAATCACAATCATACAATCGAAATCATACAACTACAATCTCACTAATACAATCATACAATCGCAATCATACAATCACAACCATACAATCACAATCATACAATCACAATCATACAATCACAATAATACTATCGCAATCATACAATCACAATCATACCATCACAATCATACAATCACAATCATACAATCATTATCATACAATCACAATCATACAATCACAATCATACAATCGCAATCATACAATCACAACCATACAATCACAATCATACAATCACAATCATACAATCACAATCATACAATCGCAATCATACAATCACAATCGTACAATCACAATCATACAATCACAATCATACAATCACAATCATACAATCACAATCATACAATCACAATCATACAATCACAAAAATACAATCATAATCATACAACCACAATCATACAATCGCAATCATACAATCGCAATCATACAATCATAATCATACAATCACAATCATACGATCGCAATCATACAATCACAATCATACCATCACAATCATACAATCAGAATCATACAATCATAATCATACAATTACAATCATACTATCACAATCATACAATCACAATCATACAATCGAAATCATACAACTACAATCTCCCAAATACAATCATACAATCACAATCATACAATCACAATCATACAATCACAATCATACAATCACAATCATACAATCGCAATCATACAATCACAATCATACAATCACAATCATACATTCACTATCATACAATCACAATCATACAATGAAAATCATACAATGACAATCATACAATCGCAATCATACAATCACAATCATACAATCACAATCATACATTCACTATCATACAATCACAATCATACAATGAAAATCATACAATGACAATCATGCGGTCACAATCATGCAATCACAATCATACAATCGCAATCATACAATCGCAATCATACAATCGCAATCATACAATCACAACCATACAATCACAATCATACAATCACAATAATACTATCGCAATCATACAATCACAATCATACCATCACAATCATACAATCACAATCATACAATCATTATCATACAATCACAATCATACAATCACAATCATACAATCGCAATCATACAATCACAACCATACAATCACAATCATACAATCACAATCATACAATCACAATCATACAATCGCAATCATACAATCACAATCGTACAATCACAATCATACAATCACAATCATACAATCACAATCATACAATCACAATCATACAATCACAATCATACAATCACAAAAATACAATCATAATCATACAACCACAATCATACAATCGCAATCATACAATCGCAATCATACAATCATAATCATACAATCACAATCATACGATCGCAATCATACAATCACAATCATACCATCACAATCATACAATCAGAATCATACAATCATAATCATACAATTACAATCATACATCACAATCATACAATCACAATCATACAATCGAAATCATACAACTACAATCTCACTAATACAATCATACAATCACAATCATACAATCACTATCATACAATCACAATCATACAATCACAATCATACAATCACAATCATACAATCACAATCGTACAATCACAATCATACTATCACAATCATACAATCCCAATCATACAATCACAATCGTACAATCACATTCATACAATCACAGTCATACAATCACAATCTTACAATCACAATCATACAATCACAATCATACAATCACAATCGTACAATCACAATCGCACAATCACAATCATACAATCATAATCATACAATTACAATCATGCGATCACAATCATTCAATCATAATCATACAATCACAATCATACAATCACAATCGTACAATCACAATCGCACAATCACAATCATACAATCACAATCATACAATCACAATCATACAATCACAATCATACAATCACAATCATACAATCACAATCATACAATCACAATCATACAATCACTATCATACAATCACAATCCTACAATCACAATCATACAATCACAATCATACAATCACAATCATACATTCACAATCATACAATCACAATCATACAATCACAATCATACAATGACAATCATACGGTCACAATCATGCAATCACAATCATACAATCGCAATCATACAATCGCAATCATACAATCACAATCATACAATCACAACCATACAATCACAATCGCACAATCACAATCATACAATCATAATCATACAATTACAATCATGCGATCACAATCATTCAATCATAATCATACAATCACAATCATACAATCACAATCGTACAATCACAATCGCACAATCACAATCATACAATCACAATCATACAATCACAATCATACAATCACAATCATACAATCACAATCATACAATCACTATCATACAATGACAATCCTACAATCACAATCATACAATCACAATCATACAATCACAATCATACATTCACAATCATACAATCACAATCATACAATGAAAATCATACAATGACAATCATACGGTCACAATCATGCAATCACAATCATACAATCGCAATCATACAATCGCAATCATACAATCACAATCATACAATCACAACCATACAATCACAATCATACAATCACAATAATACTATCGCAATCATACAATCACAATCATACCATCACAATCATACAATCACAATTATACAATCATTATCATACAATCACAATCATACAATCACAATCATACAATCGCAATCATACAATCACAACCATACAATCACAATCATGCAATCACAATCATACTATCGCCATCATACAATCACAATCATACCATCACAATCATACAATCACAATCATACAATCATAATCATACAATCACGATCATACAATCACAATCATACAATCACAATCATGCAATCACAGTCATACAATCAGAATCATACAATCACAATCATACAATCACAATCATACAATCACAATCATACAATCACAATCATACAATCGCAATCCTACAATTACAATCTCCAAAATACAATCTCCCAAATACAATCATACAATCACAATCATACAATCATAATCATACAATCACAATCATACAATCACAATCATACAATCACAGTCATACAATCACAATCATACAATCAGAATCATACAATCACAATCATACAATCACAATCATACAATCACAATCATACAATCACAATCATACAATCGCAATCATACAATCACAATCATACAATCATAATCATACCCTCACAATCATACGATCGCAATCATACAATCACAATCATACCATCACAATCATACAATCACAATCATACAATCACAATCATACAATTACAATCATACATCACAATCATACAATCACAATCATACAATCACAATCATACAATCGAAATCATACAACTACAATCTCCCAAATACAATCATACAATCACAATCATACAATCACAATCATACAATCACAATCATACAATCACAATCATACAATCGCAATCATACAATCACAATCATACAATCACAATCATACAATCACAATCATACAATCACAATCATACAATCACAATCATACAATCACAATCATACAATCACAATCATACAATCACAAAAATACAATCATAATCATACAACCACAATCATACAATCGCAATCATACAATCACAATCATACAATCATAATCATACAATCACAATCATACGATCGCAATCATACAATCACAACCATACCATCACAATCATACAATCAGAATCATACAATCATAATCATACAATTACAATCATACATCACAATCATACAATCACAATCATACAATCGAAATCATACAACTACAATCTCCCAAATACAATCATACAATCACAATCATACAATCACTATCATACAATCACAATCATACAATCACAATCATACAATCACAATCATACAATCACAATCATACTATCACAATCATACAATCACAATCATACAATCGAAATCATACAACTACAATCTCCCAAATACAATCATACAATCACAATCATACAATCACAATCATACGATCACAATCATACAATCGCAATCATACAATCACAATCATACAATCACAATCATACATTCACTATCATACAATCACAATCATACAATGAAAATCATACAATGACAATCATGCGGTCACAATCATGCAATCACAATCATACAATCGCAATCATACAATCGCAATCATACAATCACAATCATACAATCACAACCATACAATCACAATCATACAATCACAATAATACTATCGCAATCATACAATCACAATCATACCATCACAATCATACAATCACAATCATACAATCATTATCATACAATCACAATCATACAATCACAATCATACAATCGCAATCATACAATCACAACCATACAATCACAATCATACAATCACAATCATACAATCACAATCATACAATCGCAATCATACAATCACAATCATACAATCACAATCATACAATCACAATCATACAATCACAATCATACAATCACAATCATACAATCACAATCATACAATCACAATCATACAATCACAATCATACAATCACAAAAATACAATCATAATCATACAACCACAATCATACAATCGCAATCATACAATCACAATCATACAATCATAATCATACAATCACAATCATACGATCGCAATCATACAATCACAATCATACCATCACAATCATACAATCAGAATCATACAATCATAATCATACAATTACAATCATACATCACAATCATACAATCACAATCATACAATCGAAATCATACAACTACAATCTCACTAATACAATCATACAATCACAATCATACAATCACTATCATACAATCACTATCATACAATCACAATCATACAATCACAATCATACAATCACAATCATACTATCACAATCATACAATCACAATCATACAATCACAATCATACAATCACATTCATACAATCACAGTCATACAATCACAATCTTACAATCACAATCATACAATCACAATCATACAATCACAATCATACAATCACAATCGTACAATCACAATCGCACAATCACAATCATACAATCATAATCATACAATTACAATCATGCGATCACAATCATTCAATCATAATCATACAATCACAATCATACAATCACAATCGTACAATCACAATCGCACAATCACAATCATACAATCACAATCATACAATCACAATCATACAATCACAATCATACAATCACAATCATACAATCACAATCATACAATCACAATCATACAATCACTATCATACAATCACAATTCTACAATCACAATCATACAATCACAATCATACAATCACAATCATACATTCACAATCATACAATCACAATCATACAATGAAAATCATACAATGACAATCATACGGTCACAATCATGCAATCACAATCATACAATCGCAATCATACAATCGCAATCATACAATCACAATCATACAATCACAACCATACAATCACAATCATACAATCACAATAATACTATCGCAATCATACAATCACAATCATACCATCACAATCATACAATCACAATTATACAATCATTATCATACAATCACAATCATACAATCACAATCATACAATCGCAATCATACAATCACAACCATACAATCACAATCATACAATCACAATCATACTATCGCCATCATACAATCACAATCATACCATCACAATCATACAATCACAATCATACAATCATAATCATACAATCACAATCATACAATCACAATCATACAATCACAATCATGCAATCACAGTCATACAATCAGAATCATACAATCACAATCATACAATCACAATCATACAATCGCAATCATACAATTACAATCACACAAATACAATCGTACAATCACAATCATACAATCACAACCATACAATCACAATAATACAGTCACCAGCATACAATCGCAATCATAAAATCGCAATCATACAATTACAATCTCTCAAATACAATCACACAATCACAATCATACAATCACAATCATACAATCGGAATCATACAATCACAATCATACAATCACAACAATACAATCACGATCATACAATCACAATCGTACAATCACAACCATACTATCACAATCATACAATCACAATAATACAATCGCAATCGTACAATCGCAATCGAACAATCACAATCATACAATCACAATCATACAATCACAATCATACAATCACAATCATACAATCACAATCATACAATCACAATCATACAATCGAAATCATACAACTACAATCTCCCAAATACAATCATACAATCACTATCATACAATCACAATCTTACAATCACAATCATACAATCACAATCATACAATCACAATCGTACAATCACAATCGCACAATCACAATCATACAATCATAATCATACAATTACAATCATGCGATCACAATCATTCAATCATAATCATACAATCACAATCATACAATCACAATCGTACAATCACAATCGCACAATCACAATCATACAATCACAATCATACAATCACAATCATACAATCACAATCATACAATCACAATCATACAATCACAATCATACAATCACAATCATACAATCACAATCATACAATCACTATCATACAATCACAATCCTACAATCACAATCATACAATCACAATCATACAATCACAATCATACATTCACAATCATACAATCACAATCATACAATCACAATCATACAATGAAAATCATACAATGACAATCATACGGTCACAATCATGCAATCACAATCATACAATCGCAATCATACAATCGCAATCATACAATCACAATCATACAATCACAACCATACAATCACAATCGTACAATCACAATCGCACAATCACAATCATACAATCACAGTCATACAATCACAATCATACAATCAGAATCATACAATCACAATCATACAATCACAATCATACAATCACAATCATACAATCACAATCATAAAATCGCAATCATACAATCACAATCATACAATCATAATCATACCCTCACAATCATACGATCGCAATCATACAATCACAATCATACCATCACAATCATACAATCACAATCATACAATCATAATCATACAATTACAATCATACATCACAATCATACAATCACAATCATACAATCGAAATCATACAACTACAATCTCCCAAATACAATCATACAATCACAATCATACAATCACAATCATACAATCACAATCATACAATCACAATCATACAATCGCAATCATACAATCACAATCATACAATCACAATCATACAATCACAATCATACAATCACAATCATACAATCACAATCATACAATCACAAAAATACAATCATAATCATACAACCACAATCATACAATCGCAATCATACAATCACAATCATACAATCATAATCATACAATCACAATCATACGATCGCAATCATACAATCACAACCATACAATCACAATCATACAATCACAATCATACAATCACAATCATACTATCACAATCATACAATCACAATCATACAATCGAAATCATACAACTACAATCTCCCAAATACAATCATACAATCACAATCATACAATCACAATCATACAATCACAATCATACAATCACAATCATACAATCGCAATCATACAATCACAATCATACAATCACAATCATACATTCACTATCATACAATCACAATCATACAATGAAAATCATACAATGACAATCATACAATCGCAATCATACAATCACAATCATACAATCACAATCATACATTCACTATCATACAATCACAATCATACAATGAAAATCATACAATGACAATCATGCGGTCACAATCATGCAATCACAATCATACAATCGCAATCATACAATCGCAATCATACAATCACAATCATACAATCACAACCATACAATCACAATCATACAATCACAATAATACTATCGCAATCATACAATCACAATCATACCATCACAATCATACAATAACAATCATACAATCATTATCATACAATCACAATCATACAATCACAATCATACAATCGCAATCATACAATCACAACCATACAATCACAATCATACAATCACAATCATACAATCACAATCATACAATCGCAATCATACAATCACAATCATACAATCACAATCATACAATCACAATCATACAATCACAATCATACAATCACAATCATACAATCACAATCATACAATCACAATCATACAATCACAAAAATACAATCATAATCATACAACCACAATCATACAATCGCAATCATACAATCACAATCATACAATCATAATCATACAATCACAATCATACGATCGCAATCATACAATCACAATCATACCATCACAATCATACAATCAGAATCATACAATCATAATCATACAATTACAATCATACATCACAATCATACAATCACAATCATACAATCACAATCGTACAATCACAATCATACTATTACAATCATACAATCACAATCATACAATCACAATCGTACAATCACATTCATACAATCACAGTCATACAATCACAATCTTACAATCACAATCATACAATCACAATCATACAATCACTATCATACAATCACAATCATACAATCACAATCATACAATCACAATCATACAATCACAATCGTACAATCACAATCATACTATCACAATCATACTATCACAATCATACAATCACAATCATACAATCACAATCGTACAATCACATTCATACAATCACAGTCATACAATCACAATCTTACAATCACAATCATACAATCACAATCATACAATCACAATCGTACAATCACAATCATACAATCATAATCATACAATTACAATCATGCGATCACAATCATTCAATCATAATCATACAATCACAATCATACAATCACAATCGTACAATCACAATCGCACAATCACAATCATACGGTCACAATCATGCAATCACAATCATACAATCGCAATCATACAATCGCAATCATACAATCACAATCATACAATCATAATCATACAATCACAATCATACGATCGCAATCATACAATCACAATCATACAATCACAATCATACAATCACAATCGTACAATCACATTCATACAATCACAGTCATACAATCACAATCTTACAATCACAATCATACAATCACAATCATACAATCACTATCATACAATCACAATCATACAATCACAATCATACAATCACAATCATACAATCACAATCGTACAATCACAATCATACAATCACAATCATACAATCACTATCATACAATCACAATCATACAATCACAATCATACAATCACAATCATACAATCACAATCGTACAATCACAATCATACAATCACAATCATACAATCACTATCATACATCACAATCATACAATCACAATCATACAATCGAAATCATACAACTACAATCTCCCAAATACAATCATACAATCACAATCATACAATCACTATCATACAATCACAATCATACAATCACAATCATACAATCACAATCATACAATCACAATCATACAATCACGATCATACAATCATAATCATACGATCACAATCATACGATCGCAATCATACAATCACAATCATACCATCACAATCATACAATCACAATCATACAATCACAATCATACAATCACAAAAATACAATCATAATCATACAATCACAATCATACAATCACAATCATACAATCACAATCATACAATCACAATCATACAATCGCAATCCTACAATTACAATCTCCAAAATACAATCTCCCAAATACAATCATACAATCACAATCATACAATCATAATCATACAATCACAATCATACAATCACAATCATACAATCACAGTCATACAATCACAATCATACAATCAGAATCATACAATCACAATCATACAATCACAATCATACAATCACAATCATACAATCACAATCATACAATCGCAATCATACAATCACAATCATACAATCATAATCATACCCTCACAATCATACGATCGCAATCATACAATCACAATCATACCATCACAATCATACAATCACAATCATACAATCATAATCATACAATTACAATCATACATCACAATCATACAATCACAATCATACAATCACAATCATACAATCGAAATCATACAACTACAATCTCCCAAATACAATCATACAATCACAATCATACAATCACAATCATACAATCACAATCATACAATCATAATCATACAATCGCAATCATACAATCGCAATCATACAATCGCAATCATACAATCACAATCATACAATCACAATCATACAATCACAATCATACAATCACAATCATACAATCACAATCATACAATCACAATCATACAATCACAATCATACAATCACAATCATACAATCACAATCATACAATCACAATCATACAATCACAATCATACAATCACAATCATACAATCACAATCATACAATCACAATCATACAATCACAATCATACAATCACAATCATACAATCACAATCATACAATCGCAATCCTACAATTACAATCTCCAAAATACAATCTCCCAAATACAATCATACAATCACAATCATACAATCATAATCATACAATCACAATCATACAATCACAATCATACAATCACAGTCATACAATCACAATCTTACAATCACAATCATACTATCACAATCATACAATCACAATCATACAATCACAATCATACAATCATAATCATACAACCACAATCATACAATCGCAATCATACAATCACAATCATACAATCATAATCATACAATCACAATCATACGATCGCAATCATACAATCACAACCATACCGTCACAATCATACAATCACAATCATACAATCACAATCATACAATCACAATCATACAATCACAAAAATACAATCATAATCATACAATCACAATCATACAATCACAATCATACAATCACAATCATACAATCACAATCATACAATCACAATCATACAATCACAATCATACAATCACAATCATACAATCACAATCATACAATCACAATCATACAATCACAATCATACAA
This sequence comes from Megachile rotundata, assembly GCF_050947335.1. Classification (NCBI taxonomy): domain Eukaryota; kingdom Metazoa; phylum Arthropoda; class Insecta; order Hymenoptera; family Megachilidae; genus Megachile; species Megachile rotundata. The sequence goes on along the minus strand of NW_027473372.1, from coordinate 820,615 downwards.
TCACAATCATACAATCACAATCATACAATCACAATCATACAATCACAATCATACAATCACAATCATACAATCACATTCATACAATCACAGTCATACAATCACAATCTGACAATCACAATCATACAATCACAATCATACAATCACAATCGTACAATCACAATCGCACAATCACAATCATACAATCATAATCATACAATTACAATCATGCGATCACAATCATTCAATCATAATCATACAATCACAATCATACAATCACAATCGTACAATCACAATCGCACAATCACAATCATACAATCACAATCATACAATCACAATCATACAATCACAATCATACAATCACAATCATACAATCACAATCATACAATCACTATCATACAATCACAATCCTACAATCACAATCATACAATCACAATCATACAATCACAATCATACATTCACAATCATACAATCACAATCATACAATGAAAATCATACAATGACAATCATACGGTCACAATCATGCAATCACAATCATACAATCGCAATCATACAATCGCAATCATACAATCACAATCATACAATCACAACCATACAATCACAATCATACAATCACAATAATACTATCGCAATCATACAATCACAATCATACCATCACAATCATACAATCACAATTATACAATCATTATCATACAATCACAATCATACAATCACAATCATACAATCGCAATCATACAATCACAACCATACAATCACAATCATACAATCACAATCATACTATCGCCATCATACAATCACAATCATACCATCACAATCATACAATCACAATCATACAATCATAATCATACAATCACAATCATACAATCACAATCATACAATCACAATCATGCAATCACAGTCATACAATCAGAATCATACAATCACAATCATACAATCACAATCATACAATCGCAATCATACAATTACAATCACACAAATACAATCGTACAATCACAATCATACAATCACAACCATACAATCACAATAATACAGTCACCAGCATACAATCGCAATCATAAAATCGCAATCATACAATTACAATCTCTCAAATACAATCACACAATCACAATCATACAATCACAATCATACAATCGGAATCATACAATCACAATCATACAATCACAACAATACAATCACGATCATACAATCACAATCGTACAATCACAACCATACTATCACAATCATACAATCACAATAATACAATCGCAATCGTACAATCGCAATCGAACAATCACAATCATACAATCACAATCATACAATCACAATCATACAATCACAATCATACAATCACAATCATACAATCACAATCATACAATCGAAATCATACAACTACAATCTCCCAAATACAATCATACAATCACTATCATACAATCACAATCTTACAATCACAATCATACAATCACAATCATACAATCACAATCGTACAATCACAATCGCACAATCACAATCATACAATCATAATCATACAATTACAATCATGCGATCACAATCATTCAATCATAATCATACAATCACAATCATACAATCACAATCGTACAATCACAATCGCACAATCACAATCATACAATCACAATCATACAATCACAATCATACAATCACAATCATACAATCACAATCATACAATCACAATCATACAATCACAATCATACAATCACAATCATACAATCACTATCATACAATCACAATCCTACAATCACAATCATACAATCACAATCATACAATCACAATCATACATTCACAATCATACAGTCACAATCATACAATCACAATCATACAATGAAAATCATACAATGACAATCATACGGTCACAATCATGCAATCACAATCATACAATCGCAATCATACAATCGCAATCATACAATCACAATCATACAATCACAACCATACAATCACAATCGTACAATCACAATCGCACAATCACAATCATACAATCACAGTCATACAATCACAATCATACAATCAGAATCATACAATCACAATCATACAATCACAATCATACAATCACAATCATACAATCACAATCATACAATCGCAATCATACAATCACAATCATACAATCATAATCATACCCTCACAATCATACGATCGCAATCATACAATCACAATCATACCATCACAATCATACAATCACAATCATACAATCATAATCATACAATTACAATCATACATCACAATCATACAATCACAATCATACAATCGAAATCATACAACTACAATCTCCCAAATACAATCATACAATCACAATCATACAATCACGATCATACAATCACAATCATACAATCACAATCATACAATCGCAATCATACAATCACAATCATACAATCACAATCATACAATCACAATCATACAATCACAATCATACAATCACAATCATACAATCACAATCATACAATCACAATCATACAATCACAATCATACAATCACAATCATACAATCACAAAAATACAATCATAATCATACAACCACAATCATACAATCGCAATCATACAATCACAATCATACAATCATAATCATACAATCACAATCATACGATCGCAATCATACAATCACAACCATACAATCACAATCATACAATAACAATCATACAATCACAATCATACTATCACAATCATACAATCACAATCATACAATCGAAATCATACAACTACAATCTCCCAAATACAATCATACAATCACAATCATACAATCACAATCATACAATCACAATCATACAATCACAATCATACAATCGCAATCATACAATCACAATCATACAATCACAATCATACATTCACTATCATACAATCACAATCATACAATGAAAATCATACAATGACAATCATACAATCGCAATCATACAATCACAATCATACAATCACAATCATACATTCACTATCATACAATCACAATCATACAATGAAAATCATACAATGACAATCATACAATGAAAATCATACAATGACAATCATGCGGTCACAATCATGCAATCACAATCATACAATCGCAATCATACAATCGCAATCATACAATCGCAATCATACAATCACAACCATACAATCACAATCATACAATCACAATAATACTATCGCAATCATACAATCACAATCATACCATCACAATCATACAATCACAATCATACAATCATTATCATACAATCACAATCATACAATCACAATCATACAATCGCAATCATACAATCACAACCATACAATCACAATCATACAATCACAATCATACAATCACAATCATACAATCGCAATCATACAATCACAATCGTACAATCACAATCATACAATCACAATCATACAATCACAATCATACAATCACAATCATACAATCGCAATCATACAATCACAATCATACAATCACAATCATACATTCACTATCATACAATCACAATCATACAATGAAAATCATACAATGACAATCATACAATCGCAATCATACAATCACAATCATACAATCACAATCATACATTCACTATCATACAATCACAATCATACAACGAAAATCATACAATGACAATCATGCGGTCACAATCATGCAATCACAATCATACAATCGCAATCATACAATCGCAATCATACAATCACAATCATACAATCACAACCATACAATCACAATCATACAATCACAATAATACTATCGCAATCATACAATCACAATCATACCATCACAATCATACAATCACAATCATACAATCATTATCATACAATCACAATCATACAATCACAATCATACAATCGCAATCATACAATCACAACCATACAATCACAATCATACAATCACAATCATACAATCACAATCATACAATCGCAATCATACAATCACAATCGTACAATCACAATCATACAATCACAATCATACAATCACAATCATACAATCACAATCATACAATCACAATCATACAATCACAAAAATACAATCATAATCATACAACCACAATCATACAATCGCAATCATACAATCACAATCATACAATCATAATCATACAATCACAATCATACGATCGCAATCATACAATCACAATCATACCATCACAATCATGCAATCAGAATCATACAATCATAATCATACAATTACAATCATACATCACAATCATACAATCACAATCATACAATCGAAATCATACAACTACAATCTCACTAATACAATCATACAATCACAATCATACAATCACTATCATACAATCACAATCATACAGTCACAATCATACAATCACAATCATACAATCACAATCGTACAATCACAATCATACTATCACAATCATACAATCCCAATCATACAATCACAATCGTACAATCACATTCATACAATCACATTCATACAATCACAATCTTACAATCACAATCATACAATCACAATCATACAATCACAATCGTACAATCACAATCGCACAATCACAATCATACAATCATAATCATACAATTACAATCATGCGATCACAATCATTCAATCATAATCATACAATCACAATCATACAATCACAATCGTACAATCACAATCGCACAATCACAATCATACAATCACAATCATACAATCACAATCATACAATCACAATCATACAATCACAATCATACAATCACAATCATACAATCACTATCATACAATCACAATCCTACAATCACAATCATACAATCACAATCATACAATCACAATCATACATTCACAATCATACAATCACAATCATACAATGAAAATCATACAATCACAATCATACAATGAAAATCATACAATGACAATCATACGGTCACAATCATGCAATCACAATCATACAATCGCAATCATACAATCGCAATCATACAATCACAATCATACAATCACAACCATACAATCACAATCATACCATCACAATCATACAATCACAATTATACAATCATTATCATACAATCACAATCATACAATCACAATCATACAATCGCAATCATACAATCACAACCATACAATCACAATCATACAATCACAATCATACTATCGCCATCATACAATCACAATCATACCATCACAATCATACAATCACAATCATACAATCATAATCATACAATCACAATCATACAATCACAATCATACAATCACAATCATGCAATCACAGTCATACAATCAGAATCATACAATCACAATCATACAATCACAATCATACAATCGCAATCATACAATTACAATCACCCAAATACAATCGTACAATCACAATCATACAATCACAACCATACAATCACAATAATACAGTCACCAGCATACAATCGCAATCATAAAATCGCAATCATACAATTACAATCTCTCAAATACAATCACACAATCACAATCATACAATCACAATCATACAATCGGAATCATACAATCACAATCATACAATCACAACAGTACAATCACGATCATACAATCACAATCGTACAATCACAACCATACCATCACAATCATACAATCACAATAATACAATCGCAATCGTACAATCGCAATCGAACAATCACAATCATACAATCACAATCATACAATCACAATCATACAATCACAATCATACAATCACAATCATACAATCACAATCATACAATCGAAATCATACAACTACAATCTCCCAAATACAATCATACAATCACTATCATACAATCACAATCATACAATCACAATCATACAATCACAATCATACTATCACAATCATACAATCACAATCATACAATCACAATCATACAATCACATTCACACAATCACAGTCATACAATCACAATCTTACAATCACAATCATACAATCACAATCATACAATCACAATCGTACAATCACAATCGCACAATCACAATCATACAATCATAATCATACAATCACAATCATGCGGTCACAATCATTCAATCATAATCATACAATCACAATCATACAATCACAATCGTACAATCACAATCGCACAATCACAATCATACAATCACAATCATACAATCACAATCATACAATCACAATCATACAATCACAATCATACAATCACAATCATACAATCACAATCATACAATCACTATCATACAATCACAATCCTACAATCACAATCATACAATCACAATCATACAATCACAATCATACATTCACAATCATACAATCACAATCATGCAATCACAATCATACAATGAAAGTCATACAATGACAATCATACGGTCACAATCATGCAATCACAATCATACAATCGCAATCATACAATCGCAATCATACAATCACAATCATACAATCACAACCATACAATCACAATCATACAATCACAATAATACTATCGCAATCATACAATCACAATCATACCATCACAATCATACAATCACAATCATACAATCATTATCATACAATCACAATCATACAATCACAATCATACAATCGCAATCATACAATCACAACCATACAATCACAATTATACAATCACAATCATACTATCGCCATCATACAATCACAATCATACCATCACAATCATACAATCATAATCATACAATCACAATCATACAATCACAATCATACAATCACAACCATGCAATCACAGTCATACAATCACAATCATACATTCAAAATAATGCAATCACAATCATACAATCACAATCATGCAATCACAATCATACAATCACAATCATACTATCACAATCATACAATCACAATCCTACAATCACAATCATACAATCAATATCATACAATCACAATCATACAATCACAATCATGTAATCACAATCATACAATCGCATTCATACAATCGCAATCATACAATCACAATCATACAATCACAATCATACAATCACAATCATACAATCACAATCATACAATCACAATCATACAATCACAATCATACAATCACAATCATACAATCACAATCATACAACCACAATCATACAATCACAATCATACAATCACAAAAATGCAATCATAATCATACAATCACAATGATACAATCGCAATCATACAATCACGATCATACAATCATAATCATACAATCACAATCATACGATCGCAATCATACAATCACAATCATACCATCACAATCATACAATCACAATCATACAATCATAATCATACAATTACAATCATACATCACAATCATACAATCACATTCATACAATCGCAATCATACAACTACAATCTCCCAAATACAATCATACAATCACAATCATACAATCACAATCATACAATCACAATCATACAATCACAATCATACTATCACCATCATACAATCACAATCATACAATCACAATCATACAATCACAATCATACAATCACAGTCATACAATCACAATCTTACAATCACAATCATACAATCACAGTCATACAATCACAGTCATACAATCACAGTCATACAATCACAATCATACTATCACAATCATACAATCACACTCATACAATCACAATCATACAATCGCAATCATACAATCGCAATCACACAATCACAATCATACAATTACAATCATACAGTCACAATCATACAATCACAATCATACAATCAATATCATACAATCACAATCATACAATCACAATCATGTAATCACAATCATACAATCGCATTCATACAATCGCAATCATACATCACAATCATACAATCACATTCATACAATCGCAATCATACAACTACAATCTCCCAAATACAATCATACAATCACAATCATACAATCACAATCATACATTCACAATCATACAATCACAATCATACTATCACCATCATACAATCACAATCATACAATCACAATCATACAATCACAATCATACAATCACAGTCATACAATCACAATCTTACAATCACAATCATACAATCACAGTCATACAATCACAGTCATACAATCACAATCATACAATCACAATCATACAATCACAATCATACAATCGCAATCATACTATCGCAATCATACAATCGCAATCATACCATCACAATCATACAGTCACAACCATACAATCATAATCATACAATCACAATCATACAATCATAATCATACAATCGCAATCATACAATCGCAATCATACAATCGCAATCATACAATCACAATCATACAATCACAATCATACAATCGCAATCATACAATTACAATCATACAATCACAATCATACAATCACAACCATACAATCACAATCATACAATCACAACCATACAATCACAATCATACAATCACAATCGCACAATCACAATCATACAATCACAGTCATACAATCACAATCTTACAATCACAATCATACTATCACAATCATACAATCACAATCATACAATCACAATCATACAATCACAATCATACAATCACAATCATACAATCACAATCATACAATCGCAATCCTACAATTACAATCTCCAAAATACAAACTCCCAAATACAATCATACAATCACAATCATACAATCATAATCATACAATCACAATCATACAATCACAATCATACAATCACAATCATACAATCACAGTCATACAATCACAATCATACAATCACAATCATACAATCACAATCATACAATCACAATCAGACAATCACAATCATACAATCACAATCATACAATCGCAATCATACAATCACAATCATACAATCATAATCATACCCTCACAATCATACGATCGCAATCATACAATCACAATCATACCATCACAATCATACAATCACAATCATACAATCATAATCATACAATTACAATCATACATCACAATCATACAATCACAATCATACAATCGAAATCATACAACTACAATCTCCCAAATACAATCATACAATCACAATCATACAATCACAATCATACAATCACAATCATACAATCACAATCATACAATCACAATCATACAATCACAATCATACAATCACAATCATACAATCGCAATCATACAATCACAATCATACAATCACAATCATACAATCACAATCATACAATCACAATCATACAATCACAATCATACAATCACAAAAATACAATCATAATCATACAACCACAATCATACAATCGCAATCATTCAATCACAATCATACAATCATAATCATACAATCACAATCATACGATCGCAATCATACAATCACAATCCTACCATCACAATCATACAATCAGAATCATACAATCATAATCATACAATTACAATCATACATCACAATCATACAATCACAATCATACAATCGAAATCATACAACTACAATCTCCCAAATACAATCATACAATCACAATCATACAATCACTATCATACAATCACAATCATACAATCACAATCATACAATCACAATCATACAATCACAATCATACTATCACAATCATACAATCACAATCATACAATCGAAATCATACAACTACAATCTCCCAAATACAATCATACAATCACAATCATACAATCACAATCATACAATCACAATCATACAATCACAATCATACAATCGCAATCATACAATCACAATCATACAATCACAATCATACATTCACTATCATACAATCACAATCATACAATGAAAATCATACAATGACAATCATGCGGTCACAATCATGCAATCACAATCATACAATCGCAATCATACAATCGCAATCATACAATCACAATCATACAATCACAACCATACAATCACAATCATACAATCACAATAATACTATCGCAATCATACAATCACAATCATACCATCACAATCATACAATCACAATCATACAATCATTATCATACAATCACAATCATACAATCACAATCATACAATCGCAATCATACAATCACAACCATACAATCACAATCATACAATCACAATCATACAATCACAATCATACAATCGCAATCATACAATCACAATCATACAATCACAATCATACAATCACAATCATACAATCACAATCATACAATCACAATCATACAATCACAATCATACAATCACAATCATACAATCACAAAAATACAATCATAATCATACAACCACAATCATACAATCGCAATCATACAATCACAATCGTACAATCACAATCGCACAATCACAATCATACAATCACAATCATACAATCACAATCATACAATCACAATCATACAATCACAATCATACAATCACAATCATACAATCACAATCATACAATCACAATCATACAATCACAACCATACAATCACAATAATACAGTCACCAGCATACAATCGCAATCATAAAATCGCAATCATACAATTACAATCTCTCAAATACAATCACACAATCACAATCATACAATCACAATCATACAATCGGAATCATACAATCACAATCATACAATCACAACAATACAATCACGATCATACAATCACAATCGTACAATCACAACCATACTATCACAATCATACAATCACAATAATACAATCGCAATCGTACAATCGCAATCGAACAATCACAATCATACAATCAAAATCATACAATCACAATCATACAATCACTATCATACAATCGAAATCATACAACTACAATCTCCCAAATACAATCATACAATCACTATCATACAATCACAATCATACAATCACAATCATACAATCACAATCATACTATCACAATCATACAGTCACAATCATACAATCACAATCATACAATCACATTCACACAATCACAGTCATACAATCACAATCTTACAATCACAATCATACAATCACAATCATACAATCACAATCGTACAATCACAATCGCACAATCACAATCATACAATCATAATCATACAATTACAATCATGCGATCACAATCATTCAATCATAATCATACAATCACAATCATACAATCACAATCGTACAATCACAATCGCACAATCACAATCATACAATCACAATCATACAATCACAATCATACAATCACAATCATACAATCACAATCATACAATCACAATCATACAATCACAATCATACAATCACAATCATACAATCACAATCATACAATCACTATCATACAATCACTATCATACAATCACAATCCTACAATCACAATCATACAATCACAATCATACAATCACAATCATACATTCACAATCATACAATCACAATCATACAATGAAAATCATACAATGACAATCATACGGTCACAATCATGCAATCACAATCATACAATCGCAATCATACAATCGCAATCATACAATCACAACCATACAATCACAATCATACAATCACAATAATACTATCGCAATCATACAATCACAATCATACCATCACAATCATACAATCACAATCATACAATCATTATCATGCAATCACAATCATACAACCACAATCATACAATCACAATCACACAATCACAATCATACAATCGCAATCCTACAATTACAATCTCCAAAATACAATCTCCCAAATACAATCATACAATCACTATCATACAATCACAATCATACAATCACAATCATACAATCACAATCATACTATCACAATCATACAATCACAATCATACAATCACAATCATACAATCACAATCATACAATCACATTCACACAATCACAGTCATACAATCACAATCTTACAATCACAATCATACAATCACAATCATACAATCACAATCGTACAATCACAATCGCACAATCACAATCATACAATCATAATCATACAATTACAATCATGCGATCACAATCATTCAATCATAATCATACAATCACAATCATACAATCACAATCGTACAATCACAATCGCACAATCACAATCATACAATCACAATCATACAATCACAATCATACAATCACAATCATACAATCACAATCATACAATCACAATCATACAATCACAATCATACAATCACAATCATACAATCACTATCATACAATCACAATCCTACAATCACAATCATACAATCACAATCATACAATCACAATCATACATTCACAATCATACAATCACAATCATACAATGAAAATCATACAATGACAATCATACGGTCACAATCATGCAATCACAATCATACAATCGCAATCATACAATCGCAATCATACAATCACAATCATACAATCACAACCATACAATCACAATAATACTATCGCAATCATACAATCACAATCATACAATCACAATCATACAATCACAATCATACAATCATTATCATACAATCACAATCATACAATCACAATCATACAATCGCAATCATACAATCACAACCATACAATCACAATTATACAATCACAATCATACTATCGCCATCATACAATCACAATCATACCATCACAATCATACAATCACAATCATACAATCATAATCATACAATCACAATCATACAATCACAATCATACAATCACAATCATACAATCACAATCATGCAATCACAGTCATACAATCAGAATCATACAATCACAATCATACAATCACAATCATACAATCGCAATCATACAATTACAATCACCCAAATACAATCGTACAATCACAATCATACAATCACAATCATTCAATCGCAATAATACAGTCACCAGCATACAATCGCAATCATAAAATCGCAATCATACAATTACAATCTCCCAAATACAATCACACAATCACAATCATACAATCACAATCATACAATCGGAATCATACAATCACAATCATACAATCACAACAATACAATCACGATCATACAATCACAATCATACAATCACAACCATACTATCCCAATCATACAATCACAATAACACAATCGCAATCGTACAACCACAACCATACTATCACAATCATACAATCACAATAATACAATCGCAATCATACAATCGCAATCATACTATCGCAATCATACAATCGCAATCACACGATCACAATCATACAGTCACAATCATACAGTCACAATCATACAATCACAATCATACAATCACAATCATACAATCGCAATCATACAATCACAATCATACAATCGCATTCATACAATCGCAATCATACAATCACAATCATACAATCACAATCATACAATCGCAATCATACAATTACAATCTCCCAAATACAATCTCCCAAATACAATCATACAATCACAATCATACAATCAAAATCATACAATCACAATCATACAATCACAATCATACTATCGCAATCATACTATCGCAATCATACAATCACAATCATATCACCGCAATCATACAATCACAATCATACAATCATAATCATACAATTACAATCATACAATCACAATCGTACAATCACAGCCATACTATCACAATCATACAATCACAATAATACAATCGCAATCGTACAATCGCAATCGAACAATCACAATCATACAATCACAATCATACAATCACAATCGTACAATCACAATCGCACAATCACAATCATACAATCATAATCATACAATTACAATCATGCGATCACAATCATTCAATCATAATCATACAATCACAATCATACATTCACAATCATACAATCACAATCATACAATGAAAATCATACAATGACAATCATACGGTCACAATCATGCAATCACAATCATACAATCGCAATCATACAATCGCAATCATACAATCACAATCATACAATCACAACCATACAATCACAATCATACAATCACAATAATACTATCGCAATCATACAATCACAATCATACCATCACAATCATACAATCACAATTATACAATCATTATCATACAATCACAATCATACAATCACATTCATACAATCGCAATCATACAATCACAACCATACAATCACAATCATACAATCACAATCATAATATCGCCATCATACAATCACAATCATACAATCACAAACATACAATCACAATCATACTATCACAATCATACAATCACAATCATACAATCACAATCATACAATCACATTCACACAATCACAGTCATACAATTACAATCTTACAATCACAATCATACAATCACAATCATACAATCACAATCGTACAATCACAATCGCACAATCACAATCATACAATCATAATCATACAATTACAATCATGCGATCACAATCATTCAATCATAATCATACAATCACAATCATACAATCACAATCGTACAATCACAATCGCACAATCACAATCATACAATCACAATCATACAATCACAATCATACAATCACAATCATACAATCACAATCATACAATCACAATCATACAATCACAATCATACAATCACAATCATACAATCACAATCATACAATCACAATCATACAATCACAACCATACAATCACAATAATACAGTCACCAGCATACAATCGCAATCATAAAATCGCAATCATACAATTACAATCTCTCAAATACAATCACACAATCACAATCATACAATCACAATCATACAATCGGAATCATACAATCACAACAATACAATCACGATCATACAATCACAATCGTACAAACACAGCCATACTATCACAATCATACAATCACAATAATACAATCGCAATCGTACAATCGCAATCGAACAATCACAATCATACAATCACAATCATACAATCACAATCATACAATCACAATCATACAATCGAAATCATACAACTACAATCTCCCAAATACAATCATACAATCACTATCATACAATCACAATCATACAATCACAATCATACAATCACAATCATACTATCACAATCATACAATCACAATCATACAATCACAATCATACAATCACATTCACACAATCACAGTCATACAATCACAATCTTACAATCACAATCATACAATCACAATCATACAATCACAATCGTACAATCACAATCGCACAATCACAATCATACAATCATAATCATACAATTACAATCATGCGATCACAATCATTCAATCATAATCATACAATCACAATCATACAATCACAATCGTACAATCACAATCGCACAATCACAATCATACAATCACAATCATACAATCACAATCATACAATCACAATCATACAATCACAATCATACAATCACAATCATACAATCACAATCATACAATCACAATCATACAATCACAATCACACAATCACAATCATACAATCGCAATCCTACAATTACAATCTCCAAAATACAATCTCCCAAATACAATCATACAATCACTATCATACAATCACAATCATACAATCACAATCATACAATCACAATCATACTATCACAATCATACAATCACAATCATACAATCACAATCATAAAATCACATTCACACAATCACAGTCATACAATCACAATCTTACAATCACAATCATACAATCACAATCATACAATCACAATCGTACAATCACAATCGCACAATCACAATCATACAATCACAATCATACAATCACAATCATACAATCACAATCATACAATCATAATCATACAATCACAATCATACAATCACAATCGTACAATCACAATCGCACAATCACAATCATACAATCACAATCATACAATCACAATCATACAATCACAATCATACAATCACAATCATACGATCGCAATCATACAATCACAACCATACCGTCACAATCATACAATCACAATCATACAATCACAATCATACAATCACAATCATACAATCACAAAAATACAATCATAATCATACAATCACAATCATACAATCACAATCATACAATCACAATCATACAATCACAATCATACAATCACAATCATACAATCACAATCATACAATCACAATCATACAATCACAATCATACAATCACAATCATACAATCACAATCATACAATCACAATCATACAATCACAATCATACAATCACAATCATACAATCACAATCATACAATCACAATCATACAATCACAATCATACAATCACATTCATACAATCACAGTCATACAATCACAATCTGACAATCACAATCATACAATCACAATCATACAATCACAATCGTACAATCACAATCGCACAATCACAATCATACAATCATAATCATACAATTACAATCATGCGATCACAATCATTCAATCATAATCATACAATCACAATCATACAATCACAATCGTACAATCACAATCGCACAATCACAATCATACAATCACAATCATACAATCACAATCATACAATCACAATCATACAATCACAATCATACAATCACAATCATACAATCACTATCATACAATCACAATCCTACAATCACAATCATACAATCACAATCATACAATCACAATCATACATTCACAATCATACAATCACAATCATACAATGAAAATCATACAATGACAATCATACGGTCACAATCATGCAATCACAATCATACAATCGCAATCATACAATCGCAATCATACAATCACAATCATACAATCACAACCATACAATCACAATCATACAATCACAATAATACTATCGCAATCATACAATCACAATCATACCATCACAATCATACAATCACAATTATACAATCATTATCATACAATCACAATCATACAATCACAATCATACAATCGCAATCATACAATCACAACCATACAATCACAATCATACAATCACAATCATACTATCGCCATCATACAATCACAATCATACCATCACAATCATACAATCACAATCATACAATCATAATCATACAATCACAATCATACAATCACAATCATACAATCACAATCATGCAATCACAGTCATACAATCAGAATCATACAATCACAATCATACAATCACAATCATACAATCGCAATCATACAATTACAATCACACAAATACAATCGTACAATCACAATCATACAATCACAACCATACAATCACAATAATACAGTCACCAGCATACAATCGCAATCATAAAATCGCAATCATACAATTACAATCTCTCAAATACAATCACACAATCACAATCATACAATCACAATCATACAATCGGAATCATACAATCACAATCATACAATCACAACAATACAATCACGATCATACAATCACAATCGTACAATCACAACCATACTATCACAATCATACAATCACAATAATACAATCGCAATCGTACAATCGCAATCGAACAATCACAATCATACAATCACAATCATACAATCACAATCATACAATCACAATCATACAATCACAATCATACAATCACAATCATACAATCACAATCATACAATCGAAATCATACAACTACAATCTCCCAAATACAATCATACAATCACTATCATACAATCACAATCTTACAATCACAATCATACAATCACAATCATACAATCACAATCGTACAATCACAATCGCACAATCACAATCATACAATCATAATCATACAATTACAATCATGCGATCACAATCATTCAATCATAATCATACAATCACAATCATACAATCACAATCGTACAATCACAATCGCACAATCACAATCATACAATCACAATCATACAATCACAATCATACAATCACAATCATACAATCACAATCATACAATCACAATCATACAATCACAATCATACAATCACAATCATACAATCACTATCATACAATCACAATCCTACAATCACAATCATACAATCACAATCATACAATCACAATCATACATTCACAATCATACAGTCACAATCATACAATCACAATCATACAATGAAAATCATACAATGACAATCATACGGTCACAATCATGCAATCACAATCATACAATCGCAATCATACAATCGCAATCATACAATCACAATCATACAATCACAACCATACAATCACAATCGTACAATCACAATCGCACAATCACAATCATACAATCACAGTCATACAATCACAATCATACAATCAGAATCATACAATCACAATCATACAATCACAATCATACAATCACAATCATACAATCACAATCATACAATCGCAATCATACAATCACAATCATACAATCATAATCATACCCTCACAATCATACGATCGCAATCATACAATCACAATCATACCATCACAATCATACAATCACAATCATACAATCATAATCATACAATTACAATCATACATCACAATCATACAATCACAATCATACAATCGAAATCATACAACTACAATCTCCCAAATACAATCATACAATCACAATCATACAATCACGATCATACAATCACAATCATACAATCACAATCATACAATCGCAATCATACAATCACAATCATACAATCACAATCATACAATCACAATCATACAATCACAATCATACAATCACAATCATACAATCACAATCATACAATCACAATCATACAATCACAATCATACAATCACAATCATACAATCACAAAAATACAATCATAATCATACAACCACAATCATACAATCGCAATCATACAATCACAATCATACAATCATAATCATACAATCACAATCATACGATCGCAATCATACAATCACAACCATACAATCACAATCATACAATAACAATCATACAATCACAATCATACTATCACAATCATACAATCACAATCATACAATCGAAATCATACAACTACAATCTCCCAAATACAATCATACAATCACAATCATACAATCACAATCATACAATCACAATCATACAATCACAATCATACAATCGCAATCATACAATCACAATCATACAATCACAATCATACATTCACTATCATACAATCACAATCATACAATGAAAATCATACAATGACAATCATACAATCGCAATCATACAATCACAATCATACAATCACAATCATACATTCACTATCATACAATCACAATCATACAATGAAAATCATACAATGACAATCATACAATGAAAATCATACAATGACAATCATGCGGTCACAATCATGCAATCACAATCATACAATCGCAATCATACAATCGCAATCATACAATCGCAATCATACAATCACAACCATACAATCACAATCATACAATCACAATAATACTATCGCAATCATACAATCACAATCATACCATCACAATCATACAATCACAATCATACAATCATTATCATACAATCACAATCATACAATCACAATCATACAATCGCAATCATACAATCACAACCATACAATCACAATCATACAATCACAATCATACAATCACAATCATACAATCGCAATCATACAATCACAATCGTACAATCACAATCATACAATCACAATCATACAATCACAATCATACAATCACAATCATACAATCACAATCATACAATCACAAAAATACAATCATAATCATACAACCACAATCATACAATCGCAATCATACAATCGCAATCATACAATCATAATCATACAATCACAATCATACGATCGCAATCATACAATCACAATCATACCATCACAATCATACAATCAGAATCATACAATCATAATCATACAATTACAATCATACATCACAATCATACAATCACAATCATACAATCGAAATCATACAACTACAATCTCACTAATACAATCATACAATCACAATCATACAATCACTATCATACAATCACAATCATACAATCACAATCATACAATCACAATCATACAATCACAATCGTACAATCACAATCATACTATCACAATCATACAATCCCAATCATACAATCACAATCGTACAATCACATTCATACAATCACAGTCATACAATCACAATCTTACAATCACAATCATACAATCACAATCATACAATCACAATCGTACAATCACAATCGCACAATCACAATCATACAATCATAATCATACAATTACAATCATGCGATCACAATCATTCAATCATAATCATACAATCACAATCATACAATCACAATCGTACAATCACAATCGCACAATCACAATCATACAATCACAATCATACAATCACAATCATACAATCACAATCATACAATCACAATCATACAATCACAATCATACAATCACAATCATACAATCACTATCATACAATCACAATCATACAATCACAACCATACAATCACAATCATACAATCACAATAATACTATCGCAATCATACAATCACAATCATACCATCACAATCATACAATCACAATCATACAATCATTATCATACAATCACAATCATACAATCGCAATCATACAATCACAACCATACAATCACAATCATACAATCACAATCATACAATCACAATCATACAATCGCAATCATACAATCACAATCGTACAATCACAATCATACAATCACAATCATACAATCACAATCATACAATCACAATCATACAATCACAATCATACAATCACAATCATACAATCACAAAAATACAATCATAATCATACAACCACAATCATACAATCGCAATCATACAATCACAATCATACAATCATAATCATACAATCACAATCATACGATCGCAATCATACAATCACAATCATACCATCACAATCATACAATCAGAATCATACAATCATAATCATACAATTACAATCATACATCACAATCATACAATCACAATCATACAATCGAAATCATACAACTACAATCTCACTAATACAATCATACAATCACAATCATACAATCACTATCATACAATCACAATCATACAGTCACAATCATACAATCACAATCATACAATCACAATCGTACAATCACAATCATACTATCACAATCATACAATCCCAATCATACAATCACAATCATACAATCACAATCATACAATCACAATCATACAATCACAATCATACAATCACAATCATACAATCACAATCATACAATCACTATCATACAATCACAATCCTACAATCACAATCATACAATCACAATCATACAATCACAATCATACATTCACAATCATACAATCACAATCATACAATGAAAATCATACAATGACAATCATACGGTCACAATCATGCAATCACAATCATACAATCGCAATCATACAATCGCAATCATACAATCACAATCATACAATCACAACCATACAATCACAATCGCACAATCACAATCATACAATCATAATCATACAATTACAATCATGCGATCACAATCATTCAATCATAATCATACAATCACAATCATACAATCACAATCGTACAATCACAATCGCACAATCACAATCATACAATCACAATCATACAATCACAATCATACAATCACAATCATACAATCACAATCATACAATCACAATCATACAATCACTATCATACAATCACAATCCTACAATCACAATCATACAATCACAATCATACAATCACAATCATACATTCACAATCATACAATCACAATCATACAATGAAAATCATACAATGACAATCATACGGTCACAATCATGCAATCACAATCATACAATCGCAATCATACAATCGCAATCATACAATCACAATCATACAATCACAACCATACAATCACAATCGCACAATCACAATCATACAATCATAATCATACAATTACAATCATGCGATCACAATCATTCAATCATAATCATACAATCACAATCATACAATCACAATCGTACAATCACAATCGCACAATCACAATCATACAATCACAATCATACAATCACAATCATACAATCACAATCATACAATCACAATCATACAATCACAATCATACAATCACTATCATACAATCACAATCCTACAATCACAATCATACAATCACAATCATACAATCACAATCATACATTCACAATCATACAATCACAATCATACAATGAAAATCATACAATGACAATCATACGGTCACAATCATGCAATCACAATCATACAATCGCAATCATACAATCGCAATCATACAATCACAATCATACAATCACAACCATACAATCACAATCATACAATCACAATAATACTATCGCAATCATACAATCACAATCATACCATCACAATCATACAATCACAATTATACAATCATTATCATACAATCACAATCATACAATCACAATCATACAATCGCAATCATACAATCACAACCATACAATCACAATCATGCAATCACAATCATACTATCGCCATCATACAATCACAATCATACCATCACAATCATACAATCACAATCATACAATCATAATCATACAATCACAATCATACAATCACAATCATACAATCACAATCATGCAATCACAGTCATACAATCAGAATCATACAATCACAATCATACAATCACAATCATACAATCGCAATCATACAATTACAATCACACAAATACAATCGTACAATCACAATCATACAATCACAACCATACAATCACAATAATACAGTCACCAGCATACAATCGCCATCATAAAATCGCAATCATACAATTACAATCTCTCAAATACAATCACACAATCACAATCATACAATCACAATCATACAATCGGAATCATACAATCACAATCATACAATCACAACAATACAATCACGATCATACAATCACAATCGTACAATCACAACCATACTATCACAATCATACAATCACAATAATACAATCGCAATCGTACAATCGCAATCGAACAATCACAATCATACAATCACAATCATACAATCACAATCATACAATCACAATCATACAATCACAATCATACAATCGAAATCATACAACTACAATCTCCCAAATACAATCATACAATCACTATCATACAATCACAATCTTACAATCACAATCATACAATCACAATCATACAATCACAATCGTACAATCACAATCGCACAATCACAATCATACAATCATAATCATACAATTACAATCATGCGATCACAATCATTCAATCATAATCATACAATCACAATCATACAATCACAATCGTACAATCACAATCGCACAATCACAATCATACAATCACAATCATACAATCACAATCATACAATCACAATCATACAATCACAATCATACAATCACAATCATACAATCACAATCATACAATCACAATCATACAATCACTATCATACAATCACAATCCTACAATCACAATCATACAATCACAATCATACAATCACAATCATACATTCACAATCATACAATCACAATCATACAATCACAATCATACAATCACAATCATACAATGAAAATCATACAATGACAATCATACGGTCACAATCATGCAATCACAATCATACAATCGCAATCATACAATCGCAATCATACAATCACAATCATACAATCACAACCATACAATCACAATCGTACAATCACAATCGCACAATCACAATCATACAATCACAGTCATACAATCACAATCATACAATCAGAATCATACAATCACAATCATACAATCACAATCATACAATCACAATCATACAATCACAATCATACAATCGCAATCATACAATCACAATCATACAATCATAATCATACCCTCACAATCATACGATTTCAATCATACAATCACAATCATACCATCACAATCATACAATCACAATCATACAATCATAATCATACAATTACAATCATACATCACAATCATACAATCACAATCATACAATCGAAATCATACAACTACAATCTCCCAAATACAATCATACAATCACAATCATACAATCACGATCATACAATCACAATCATACAATCACAATCATACAATCACAATCATACAATCACAATCATACAATCACAAAAATACAATCATAATCATACAACCACAATCATACAATCGCAATCATACAATCACAATCATACAATCATAATCATACAATCACAATCATACGATCGCAATCATACAATCACAACCATACAATCACAATCATACAATCACAATCATACAATCACAATCATACTATCACAATCATACAATCACAATCATACAATCGAAATCATACAACTACAATCTCCCAAATACAATCATACAATCACAATCATACAATCACAATCATACAATCACAATCATACAATCACAATCATACAATCGCAATCATACAATCACAATCATACAATCACAATCATACATTCACTATCATACAATCACAATCATACAATGAAAATCATACAATGACAATCATACAATCGCAATCATACAATCACAATCATACAATCACAATCATACATTCACTATCATACAATCACAATCATACAACGAAAATCATACAATGACAATCATGCGGTCACAATCATGCAATCACAATCATACAATCGCAATCATACAATCGCAATCATACAATCACAATCATACAATCACAACCATACAATCACAATCATACAATCACAATAATACTATCGCAATCATACAATCACAATCATACCATCACAATCATACAATCACAATCATACAATCATTATCATACAATCACAATCATACAATCACAATCATACAATCGCAATCATACAATCACAACCATACAATCACAATCATACAATCACAATCATACAATCACAATCATACAATCGCAATCATACAATCACAATCGTACAATCACAATCATACAATCACAATCATACAATCACAATCATACAATCACAATCATACAATCACAATCATACAATCACAAAAATACAATCATAATCATACAACCACAATCATACAATCGCAATCATACAATCACAATCATACAATCATAATCATACAATCACAATCATACGATCGCAATCATACAATCACAATCATACCATCACAATCATGCAATCAGAATCATACAATCATAATCATACAATTACAATCATACATCACAATCATACAATCACAATCATACAATCGAAATCATACAACTACAATCTCACTAATACAATCATACAATCACAATCATACAATCACTATCATACAATCACAATCATACAGTCACAATCATACAATCACAATCATACAATCACAATCGTACAATCACAATCATACTATCACAATCATACAATCCCAATCATACAATCACAATCGTACAATCACATTCATACAATCACATTCATACAATCACAATCTTACAATCACAATCATACAATCACAATCATACAATCACAATCGTACAATCACAATCGCACAATCACAATCATACAATCATAATCATACAATTACAATCATGCGATCACAATCATTCAATCATAATCATACAATCACAATCATACAATCACAATCGTACAATCACAATCGCACAATCACAATCATACAATCACAATCATACAATCACAATCATACAATCACAATCATACAATCACAATCATACAATCACAATCATACAATCACTATCATACAATCACAATCCTACAATCACAATCATACAATCACAATCATACAATCACAATCATACATTCACAATCATACAATCACAATCATACAATGAAAATCATACAATGACAATCATACGGTCACAATCATGCAATCACAATCATACAATCGCAATCATACAATCGCAATCATACAATCACAATCATACAATCACAACCATACAATCACAATCATACCATCACAATCATACAATCACAATTATACAATCATTATCATACAATCACAATCATACAATCACAATCATACAATCGCAATCATACAATCACAACCATACAATCACAATCATACAATCACAATCATACTATCGCCATCATACAATCACAATCATACCATCACAATCATACAATCACAATCATACAATCATAATCATACAATCACAATCATACAATCACAATCATACAATCACAATCATGCAATCACAGTCATACAATCAGAATCATACAATCACAATCATACAATCACAATCATACAATCGCAATCATACAATTACAATCACCCAAATACAATCGCACAATCACAATCATACAATCACAACCATACAATCACAATAATACAGTCACCAGCATACAATCGCAATCATAAAATCGCAATCATACAATTACAATCTCTCAAATACAATCACACAATCACAATCATACAATCACAATCATACAATCGGAATCATACAATCACAATCATACAATCACAACAGTACAATCACGATCATACAATCACAATCGTACAATCACAACCATACCATCACAATCATACAATCACAATAATACAATCGCAATCGTACAATCGCAATCGAACAATCACAATCATACAATCACAATCATACAATCACAATCATACAATCACAATCATACAATCACAATCATACAATCACAATCATACAATCGAAATCATACAACTACAATCTCCCAAATACAATCATACAATCACTATCATACAATCACAATCATACAATCACAATCATACAATCACAATCATACTATCACAATCATACAATCACAATCATACAATCACAATCATACAATCACATTCACACAATCACAGTCATACAATCACAATCTTACAATCACAATCATACAATCACAATCATACAATCACAATCGTACAATCACAATCGCACAATCACAATCATACAATCATAATCATACAATCACAATCATGCGGTCACAATCATTCAATCATAATCATACAATCACAATCATACAATCACAATCGTACAATCACAATCGCACAATCACAATCATACAATCACAATCATACAATCACAATCATACAATCACAATCATACAATCACAATCATACAATCACAATCATACAATCACAATCATACAATCACTATCATACAATCACAATCCTACAATCACAATCATACAATCACAATCATACAATCACAATCATACATTCACAATCATACAATCACAATCATGCAATCACAATCATACAATGAAAGTCATACAATGACAATCATACGGTCACAATCATGCAATCACAATCATACAATCGCAATCATACAATCGCAATCATACAATCACAATCATACAATCACAACCATACAATCACAATCATACAATCACAATAATACTATCGCAATCATACAATCACAATCATACCATCACAATCATACAATCACAATCATACAATCATTATCATACAATCACAATCATACAATCACAATCATACAATCGCAATCATACAATCACAACCATACAATCACAATTATACAATCACAATCATACTATCGCCATCATACAATCACAATCATACCATCACAATCATACAATCATAATCATACAATCACAATCATACAATCACAATCATACAATCACAACCATGCAATCACAGTCATACAATCACAATCATACATTCAAAATAATGCAATCACAATCATACAATCACAATCATGCAATCACAATCATACAATCACAATCATACTATCACAATCATACAATCACAATCCTACAATCACAATCATACAATCAATATCATACAATCACAATCATACAATCACAATCATGTAATCACAATCATACAATCGCATTCATACAATCGCAATCATACAATCACAATCATACAATCACAATCATACAATCACAATCATACAATCACAATCATACAATCACAATCATACAATCACAATCATACAATCACAATCATACAATCACAATCATACAACCACAATCATACAATCACAATCATACAATCACAAAAATGCAATCATAATCATACAATCACAATGATACAATCGCAATCATACAATCACGATCATACAATCATAATCATACAATCACAATCATACGATCGCAATCATACAATCACAATCATACCATCACAATCATACAATCACAATCATACAATCATAATCATACAATTACAATCATACATCACAATCATACAATCACATTCATACAATCGCAATCATACAACTACAATCTCCCAAATACAATCATACAATCACAATCATACAATCACAATCATACAATCACAATCATACAATCACAATCATACTATCACCATCATACAATCACAATCATACAATCACAATCATACAATCACAATCATACAATCACAGTCATACAATCACAATCTTACAATCACAATCATACAATCACAGTCATACAATCACAGTCATACAATCACAGTCATACAATCACAATCATACTATCACAATCATACAATCACACTCATACAATCACAATCATACAATCGCAATCATACAATCGCAATCACACAATCACAATCATACAATTACAATCATACAGTCACAATCATACAATCACAATCATACAATCAATATCATACAATCACAATCATACAATCACAATCATGTAATCACAATCATACAATCGCATTCATACAATCGCAATCATACATCACAATCATACAATCACATTCATACAATCGCAATCATACAACTACAATCTCCCAAATACAATCATACAATCACAATCATACAATCACAATCATACATTCACAATCATACAATCACAATCATACTATCACCATCATACAATCACAATCATACAATCACAATCATACAATCACAATCATACAATCACAGTCATACAATCACAATCTTACAATCACAATCATACAATCACAGTCATACAATCACAGTCATACAATCACAATCATACAATCACAATCATACAATCACAATCATACAATCGCAATCATACTATCGCAATCATACAATCGCAATCATACCATCACAATCATACAGTCACAACCATACAATCATAATCATACAATCACAATCATACAATCATAATCATACAATCGCAATCATACAATCGCAATCATACAATCGCAATCATACAATCACAATCATACAATCACAATCATACAATCGCAATCATACAATTACAATCATACAATCACAATCATACAATCACAACCATACAATCACAATCATACAATCACAACCATACAATCACAATCATACAATCACAATCGCACAATCACAATCATACAATCACAGTCATACAATCACAATCTTACAATCACAATCATACTATCACAATCATACAATCACAATCATACAATCACAATCATACAATCACAATCATACAATCACAATCATACAATCACAATCATACAATCGCAATCCTACAATTACAATCTCCAAAATACAATCTCCCAAATACAATCATACAATCACAATCATACAATCATAATCATACAATCACAATCATACAATCACAATCATACAATCACAATCATACAATCACAGTCATACAATCACAATCATACAATCACAATCATACAATCACAATCATACAATCACAATCAGACAATCACAATCATACAATCACAATCATACAATCGCAATCATACAATCACAATCATACAATCATAATCATACCCTCACAATCATACGATCGCAATCATACAATCACAATCATACCATCACAATCATACAATCACAATCATACAATCATAATCATACAATTACAATCATACATCACAATCATACAATCACAATCATACAATCGAAATCATACAACTACAATCTCCCAAATACAATCATACAATCACAATCATACAATCACAATCATACAATCACAATCATACAATCACAATCATACAATCACAATCATACAATCACAATCATACAATCGCAATCATACAATCACAATCATACAATCACAATCATACAATCACAATCATACAATCACAATCATACAATCACAATCATACAATCACAAAAATACAATCATAATCATACAACCACAATCATACAATCGCAATCATTCAATCACAATCATACAATCATAATCATACAATCACAATCATACGATCGCAATCATACAATCACAATCCTACCATCACAATCATACAATCAGAATCATACAATCATAATCATACAATTACAATCATACATCACAATCATACAATCACAATCATACAATCGAAATCATACAACTACAATCTCCCAAATACAATCATACAATCACAATCATACAATCACTATCATACAATCACAATCATACAATCACAATCATACAATCACAATCATACAATCACAATCATACTATCACAATCATACAATCACAATCATACAATCGAAATCATACAACTACAATCTCCCAAATACAATCATACAATCACAATCATACAATCACAATCATACAATCACAATCATACAATCACAATCATACAATCGCAATCATACAATCACAATCATACAATCACAATCATACATTCACTATCATACAATCACAATCATACAATGAAAATCATACAATGACAATCATGCGGTCACAATCATGCAATCACAATCATACAATCGCAATCATACAATCGCAATCATACAATCACAATCATACAATCACAACCATACAATCACAATCATACAATCACAATAATACTATCGCAATCATACAATCACAATCATACCATCACAATCATACAATCACAATCATACAATCATTATCATACAATCACAATCATACAATCACAATCATACAATCGCAATCATACAATCACAACCATACAATCACAATCATACAATCACAATCATACAATCACAATCATACAATCGCAATCATACAATCACAATCATACAATCACAATCATACAATCACAATCATACAATCACAATCATACAATCACAATCATACAATCACAATCATACAATCACAAAAATACAATCATAATCATACAACCACAATCATACAATCGCAATCATACAATCACAATCGTACAATCACAATCGCACAATCACAATCATACAATCACAATCATACAATCACAATCATACAATCACAATCATACAATCACAATCATACAATCACAATCATACAATCACAATCATACAATCACAATCATACAATCACAACCATACAATCACAATAATACAGTCACCAGCATACAATCGCAATCATAAAATCGCAATCATACAATTACAATCTCTCAAATACAATCACACAATCACAATCATACAATCACAATCATACAATCGGAATCATACAATCACAATCATACAATCACAACAATACAATCACGATCATACAATCACAATCGTACAATCACAACCATACTATCACAATCATACAATCACAATAATACAATCGCAATCGTACAATCGCAATCGAACAATCACAATCATACAATCAAAATCATACAATCACAATCATACAATCACTATCATACAATCGAAATCATACAACTACAATCTCCCAAATACAATCATACAATCACTATCATACAATCACAATCATACAATCACAATCATACAATCACAATCATACTATCACAATCATACAGTCACAATCATACAATCACAATCATACAATCACATTCACACAATCACAGTCATACAATCACAATCTTACAATCACAATCATACAATCACAATCATACAATCACAATCGTACAATCACAATCGCACAATCACAATCATACAATCATAATCATACAATTACAATCATGCGATCACAATCATTCAATCATAATCATACAATCACAATCATACAATCACAATCGTACAATCACAATCGCACAATCACAATCATACAATCACAATCATACAATCACAATCATACAATCACAATCATACAATCACAATCATACAATCACAATCATACAATCACAATCATACAATCACAATCATACAATCACAATCATACAATCACTATCATACAATCACTATCATACAATCACAATCCTACAATCACAATCATACAATCACAATCATACAATCACAATCATACATTCACAATCATACAATCACAATCATACAATGAAAATCATACAATGACAATCATACGGTCACAATCATGCAATCACAATCATACAATCGCAATCATACAATCGCAATCATACAATCACAACCATACAATCACAATCATACAATCACAATAATACTATCGCAATCATACAATCACAATCATACCATCACAATCATACAATCACAATCATACAATCATTATCATGCAATCACAATCATACAACCACAATCATACAATCACAATCACACAATCACAATCATACAATCGCAATCCTACAATTACAATCTCCAAAATACAATCTCCCAAATACAATCATACAATCACTATCATACAATCACAATCATACAATCACAATCATACAATCACAATCATACTATCACAATCATACAATCACAATCATACAATCACAATCATACAATCACAATCATACAATCACATTCACACAATCACAGTCATACAATCACAATCTTACAATCACAATCATACAATCACAATCATACAATCACAATCGTACAATCACAATCGCACAATCACAATCATACAATCATAATCATACAATTACAATCATGCGATCACAATCATTCAATCATAATCATACAATCACAATCATACAATCACAATCGTACAATCACAATCGCACAATCACAATCATACAATCACTATCATACAATCACAATCCTACAATCACAATCATACAATCACAATCATACAATCACAATCATACATTCACAATCATACAATCACAATCATACAATGAAAATCATACAATGACAATCATACGGTCACAATCATGCAATCACAATCATACAATCGCAATCATACAATCGCAATCATACAATCACAATCATACAATCACAACCATACAATCACAATAATACTATCGCAATCATACAATCACAATCATACAATCACAATCATACAATCACAATCATACAATCATTATCATACAATCACAATCATACAATCACAATCATACAATCGCAATCATACAATCACAACCATACAATCACAATTATACAATCACAATCATACTATCGCCATCATACAATCACAATCATACCATCACAATCATACAATCACAATCATACAATCATAATCATACAATCACAATCATACAATCACAATCATACAATCACAATCATACAATCACAATCATGCAATCACAGTCATACAATCAGAATCATACAATCACAATCATACAATCACAATCATACAATCGCAATCATACAATTACAATCACCCAAATACAATCGTACAATCACAATCATACAATCACAATCATTCAATCGCAATAATACAGTCACCAGCATACAATCGCAATCATAAAATCGCAATCATACAATTACAATCTCCCAAATACAATCACACAATCACAATCATACAATCACAATCATACAATCGGAATCATACAATCACAATCATACAATCACAACAATACAATCACGATCATACAATCACAATCATACAATCACAACCATACTATCCCAATCATACAATCACAATAACACAATCGCAATCGTACAACCACAACCATACTATCACAATCATACAATCACAATAATACAATCGCAATCATACAATCGCAATCATACTATCGCAATCATACAATCGCAATCACACGATCACAATCATACAGTCACAATCATACAGTCACAATCATACAATCACAATCATACAATCACAATCATACAATCGCAATCATACAATCACAATCATACAATCGCATTCATACAATCGCAATCATACAATCACAATCATACAATCACAATCATACAATCGCAATCATACAATTACAATCTCCCAAATACAATCTCCCAAATACAATCATACAATCACAATCATACAATCAAAATCATACAATCACAATCATACAATCACAATCATACTATCGCAATCATACTATCGCAATCATACAATCACAATCATATCACCGCAATCATACAATCACAATCATACAATCATAATCATACAATTACAATCATACAATCACAATCGTACAATCACAGCCATACTATCACAATCATACAATCACAATAATACAATCGCAATCGTACAATCGCAATCGAACAATCACAATCATACAATCACAATCATACAATCACAATCGTACAATCACAATCGCACAATCACAATCATACAATCATAATCATACAATTACAATCATGCGATCACAATCATTCAATCATAATCATACAATCACAATCATACATTCACAATCATACAATCACAATCATACAATGAAAATCATACAATGACA
Organism: Megachile rotundata; assembly: GCF_050947335.1. Classification (NCBI taxonomy): domain Eukaryota; kingdom Metazoa; phylum Arthropoda; class Insecta; order Hymenoptera; family Megachilidae; genus Megachile; species Megachile rotundata. The sequence continues at coordinate 787,375 of NW_027473372.1, read as the reverse complement.
ATCATACGGTCACAATCATGCAATCACAATCATACAATCGCAATCATACAATCGCAATCATACAATCACAATCATACAATCACAACCATACAATCACAATCATACAATCACAATAATACTATCGCAATCATACAATCACAATCATACCATCACAATCATACAATCACAATTATACAATCATTATCATACAATCACAATCATACAATCACATTCATACAATCGCAATCATACAATCACAACCATACAATCACAATCATACAATCACAATCATAATATCGCCATCATACAATCACAATCATACAATCACAAACATACAATCACAATCATACTATCACAATCATACAATCACAATCATACAATCACAATCATACAATCACATTCACACAATCACAGTCATACAATTACAATCTTACAATCACAATCATACAATCACAATCATACAATCACAATCGTACAATCACAATCGCACAATCACAATCATACAATCATAATCATACAATTACAATCATGCGATCACAATCATTCAATCATAATCATACAATCACAATCATACAATCACAATCGTACAATCACAATCGCACAATCACAATCATACAATCACAATCATACAATCACAATCATACAATCACAATCATACAATCACAATCATACAATCACAATCATACAATCACAATCATACAATCACAATCATACAATCACAATCATACAATCACAACCATACAATCACAATAATACAGTCACCAGCATACAATCGCAATCATAAAATCGCAATCATACAATTACAATCTCTCAAATACAATCACACAATCACAATCATACAATCACAATCATACAATCGGAATCATACAATCACAACAATACAATCACGATCATACAATCACAATCGTACAATCACAACCATACTATCACAATCATACAATCACAATAATACAATCGCAATCGTACAATCGCAATCGAACAATCACAATCATACAATCACAATCATACAATCACAATCATACAATCACAATCATACAATCGAAATCATACAACTACAATCTCCCAAATACAATCATACAATCACTATCATACAATCACAATCATACAATCACAATCATACAATCACAATCATACTATCACAATCATACAATCACAATCATACAATCACAATCATACAATCACATTCACACAATCACAGTCATACAATCACAATCTTACAATCACAATCATACAATCACAATCATACAATCACAATCGTACAATCACAATCGCACAATCACAATCATACAATCATAATCATACAATTACAATCATGCGATCACAATCATTCAATCATAATCATACAATCACAATCATACAATCACAATCGTACAATCACAATCGCACAATCACAATCATACAATCACAATCATACAATCACAATCATACAATCACAATCATACAATCACAATCATACAATCACAATCATACAATCACAATCATACAATCACAATCATACAATCACAATCACACAATCACAATCATACAATCGCAATCCTACAATTACAATCTCCAAAATACAATCTCCCAAATACAATCATACAATCACTATCATACAATCACAATCATACAATCACAATCATACAATCACAATCATACTATCACAATCATACAATCACAATCATACAATCACAATCATAAAATCACATTCACACAATCACAGTCATACAATCACAATCTTACAATCACAATCATACAATCACAATCATACAATCACAATCGTACAATCACAATCGCACAATCACAATCATACAATCACAATCATACAATCACAATCATACAATCACAATCATACAATCATAATCATACAATCACAATCATACAATCACAATCGTACAATCACAATCGCACAATCACAATCATACAATCACAATCATACAATCACAATCATACAATCACAATCATACAATCACAATCATACAATCACAATCATACAATCACAATCATACAATCACAATCATACAATCACATTCACACAATCACAGTCATACAATCACAATCTTACAATCACAATCATACAATCACAATCATACAATCACAATCATACAATCACAATCATACCATCACAATCATACAATCACAATCATACAATCATTATCATACAATCACAATCATACAATCACAATCATACAATCGCAATCATACAATCACAACCATACAATCACAATTATACAATCACAATCATACTATCGCCATCATACAATCACAATCATACCATCACAATCATACAATCACAATCATACAATCATAATCATACAATCACAATCATACAATCACAATCATACAATCACAATCATACAATCACAATCATGCAATCACAGTCATACAATCAGAATCATACAATCACAATCATACAATCACAATCATACAATCGCAATCATACAATTACAATCACCCAAATACAATCGTACAATCACAATCATACAATCACAATCATACAATCGCAATAATACAGTCACCAGCATACAATCGCAATCATACAATCGCAATCATACTATCGCAATCATACAATCGCAATCACACGATCACAATCATACAATCACAATCATACAGTCACAATCATACAATCACAATCATACAATCACAATCATACAATCGCAATCATACAATCACAATCATACAATCGCATTCATACAATTACAATCATACAATCACAATCATACAATCACAATCATACAATCACAATCATACAATCACAATCATACCATCACAATCATACAATCAGAATCATACAATCATAATCATACAATTACAATCATACATCACAATCATACAATCACAATCATACAATCGAAATCATACAACTACAATCTCACTAATACAATCATACAATCACAATCATACAATCACTATCATACAATCACAATCATACAATCACAATCATACAATCACAATCATACAATCACAATCATACAATCACAATCATACTATCACAATCATACAATCACAATCATACAATCACAATCATACAATCACATTCATACAATCACAGTCATACAATCACAATCTTACAATCACAATCATACAATCACAATCATACAATCACAATCGTACAATCACAATCGCACAATCACAATCATACAATCATAATCATACAATTACAATCATACTATCACAATCATACAATCACAATCATACAATCAGAATCATACAATCGCAATCATACAATCGCAATCATACTATCGCAATCATACAATCGCAATCACACGATCACAATCATACAATCACAATCATACAGTCACAATCATACAATCACAATCATACAATCACAATCATACAATCGCAATCATACAATCACAATCATACAATCGCATTCATACAATTACAATCATACAATCACAATCATACAATCACAATCATACAATCACAATCATACAATCACAATCATACCATCACAATCATACAATCAGAATCATACAATCATAATCATACAATTACAATCATACATCACAATCATACAATCACAATCATACAATCGAAATCATACAACTACAATCTCACTAATACAATCATACAATCACAATCATACAATCACTATCATACAATCACAATCATACAATCACAATCATACAATCACAATCATACAATCACAATCATACAATCACAATCATACTATCACAATCATACAATCACAATCATACAATCACAATCATACAATCACATTCATACAATCACAGTCATACAATCACAATCTTACAATCACAATCATACAATCACAATCATACAATCACAATCGTACAATCACAATCGCACAATCACAATCATACAATCATAATCATACAATTACAATCATGCGATCACAATCATACAATCACAATCATACAATCACAATCATACAATCACAATCATACAATCACAATCATACAATCACAATCATACAATCACAATCATACAATCACTATCATACAATCACAATCCTACAATCACAATCATACAATCACAATCATACAATCACAATCATACATTCACAATCATACAATCACAATCATACAATCACAATCATACAATCACATTCATACAATCACAGTCATACAATCACAATCTTACAATCACAATCATACAATCACAATCATACAATCACAATCATACAATCACTATCATACAATCACAATCCTACAATCACAATCATACAATCACAATCATACAATCACAATCATACATTCACAATCATACAATCACAATCATACAATCACAATCATACATTGACAATCATACGGTCACAATCATGCAATCACAATCATACAATCGCAATCATACAATCGCAATCATACAATCACAATCATACAATCACAATCATACAATCGAAATCATACAACTACAATCTCCCAAATACAATCATACAATCACAATCATACAATCACTATCATACAATCACAATCATACAATCACAATCATACAATCACAATCATACAATCACAATCATACTATCACAATCATACAATCACAATCATACAATCGAAATCATACAACTACAATCTCCCAAATACAATCATACAATCACAATCATACAATCACAATCATACAATCACAATCATACAATCACAATCATACAATCGCAATCATACAATCACAATCATACAATCACAATCATACATTCACTATCATACAATCACAATCATACAATGAAAATCATACAATGACAATCATGCGGTCACAATCATGCAATCACAATCATACAATCGCAATCATACAATCGCAATCATACAATCACAATCATACAATCACAACCATACAATCACAATCATACAATCACAATAATACTATCGCAATCATACAATCACAATCATACCATCACAATCATACAATCACAATCATACAATCATTATCATACAATCACAATCATACAATCACAATCATACAATCGCAATCATACAATCACAACCATACAATCACAATCATACAATCACAATCATACAATCACAATCATACAATCGCAATCATACAATCACAATCATACAATCACAATCATACAATCACAATCATACAATCACAATCATACAATCACAATCATACAATCACAATCATACAATCACAAAAATACAATCATAATCATACAACCACAATCATACAATCGCAATCATACAATCACAATCGTACAATCACAATCGCACAATCACAATCATACAATCACAATCATACAATCACAATCATACAATCACAATCATACAATCACAATCATACAATCACAATCATACAATCACAATCATACAATCACAATCATACAATCACAACCATACAATCACAATAATACAGTCACCAGCATACAATCGCAATCATAAAATCGCAATCATACAATTACAATCTCTCAAATACAATCACACAATCACAATCATACAATCACAATCATACAATCGGAATCATACAATCACAATCATACAATCACAACAATACAATCACGATCATACAATCACAATCGTACAATCACAACCATACTATCACAATCATACAATCACAATAATACAATCGCAATCGTACAATCGCAATCGAACAATCACAATCATACAATCAAAATCATACAATCACAATCATACAATCACTATCATACAATCGAAATCATACAACTACAATCTCCCAAATACAATCATACAATCACTATCATACAATCACAATCATACAATCACAATCATACAATCACAATCATACTATCACAATCATACAGTCACAATCATACAATCACAATCATACAATCACATTCACACAATCACAGTCATACAATCACAATCTTACAATCACAATCATACAATCACAATCATACAATCACAATCGTACAATCACAATCGCACAATCACAATCATACAATCATAATCATACAATTACAATCATGCGATCACAATCATTCAATCATAATCATACAATCACAATCATACAATCACAATCGTACAATCACAATCGCACAATCACAATCATACAATCACAATCATACAATCACAATCATACAATCACAATCATACAATCACAATCATACAATCACAATCATACAATCACAATCATACAATCACAATCATACAATCACAATCATACAATCACTATCATACAATCACTATCATACAATCACAATCCTACAATCACAATCATACAATCACAATCATACAATCACAATCATACATTCACAATCATACAATCACAATCATACAATGAAAATCATACAATGACAATCATACGGTCACAATCATGCAATCACAATCATACAATCGCAATCATACAATCGCAATCATACAATCACAACCATACAATCACAATCATACAATCACAATAATACTATCGCAATCATACAATCACAATCATACCATCACAATCATACAATCACAATCATACAATCATTATCATGCAATCACAATCATACAACCACAATCATACAATCACAATCACACAATCACAATCATACAATCGCAATCCTACAATTACAATCTCCAAAATACAATCTCCCAAATACAATCATACAATCACTATCATACAATCACAATCATACAATCACAATCATACAATCACAATCATACTATCACAATCATACAATCACAATCATACAATCACAATCATACAATCACAATCATACAATCACATTCACACAATCACAGTCATACAATCACAATCTTACAATCACAATCATACAATCACAATCATACAATCACAATCGTACAATCACAATCGCACAATCACAATCATACAATCATAATCATACAATTACAATCATGCGATCACAATCATTCAATCATAATCATACAATCACAATCATACAATCACAATCGTACAATCACAATCGCACAATCACAATCATACAATCACAATCATACAATCACAATCATACAATCACAATCATACAATCACAATCATACAATCACAATCATACAATCACAATCATACAATCACAATCATACAATCACTATCATACAATCACAATCCTACAATCACAATCATACAATCACAATCATACAATCACAATCATACATTCACAATCATACAATCACAATCATACAATGAAAATCATACAATGACAATCATACGGTCACAATCATGCAATCACAATCATACAATCGCAATCATACAATCGCAATCATACAATCACAATCATACAATCACAACCATACAATCACAATAATACTATCGCAATCATACAATCACAATCATACAATCACAATCATACAATCACAATCATACAATCATTATCATACAATCACAATCATACAATCACAATCATACAATCGCAATCATACAATCACAACCATACAATCACAATTATACAATCACAATCATACTATCGCCATCATACAATCACAATCATACCATCACAATCATACAATCACAATCATACAATCATAATCATACAATCACAATCATACAATCACAATCATACAATCACAATCATACAATCACAATCATGCAATCACAGTCATACAATCAGAATCATACAATCACAATCATACAATCACAATCATACAATCGCAATCATACAATTACAATCACCCAAATACAATCGTACAATCACAATCATACAATCACAATCATTCAATCGCAATAATACAGTCACCAGCATACAATCGCAATCATAAAATCGCAATCATACAATTACAATCTCCCAAATACAATCACACAATCACAATCATACAATCACAATCATACAATCGGAATCATACAATCACAATCATACAATCACAACAATACAATCACGATCATACAATCACAATCATACAATCACAACCATACTATCCCAATCATACAATCACAATAACACAATCGCAATCGTACAACCACAACCATACTATCACAATCATACAATCACAATAATACAATCGCAATCATACAATCGCAATCATACTATCGCAATCATACAATCGCAATCACACGATCACAATCATACAGTCACAATCATACAGTCACAATCATACAATCACAATCATACAATCACAATCATACAATCGCAATCATACAATCACAATCATACAATCGCATTCATACAATCGCAATCATACAATCACAATCATACAATCACAATCATACAATCGCAATCATACAATTACAATCTCCCAAATACAATCTCCCAAATACAATCATACAATCACAATCATACAATCAAAATCATACAATCACAATCATACAATCACAATCATACTATCGCAATCATACTATCGCAATCATACAATCACAATCATATCACCGCAATCATACAATCACAATCATACAATCATAATCATACAATTACAATCATACAATCACAATCGTACAATCACAGCCATACTATCACAATCATACAATCACAATAATACAATCGCAATCGTACAATCGCAATCGAACAATCACAATCATACAATCACAATCATACAATCACAATCGTACAATCACAATCGCACAATCACAATCATACAATCATAATCATACAATTACAATCATGCGATCACAATCATTCAATCATAATCATACAATCACAATCATACATTCACAATCATACAATCACAATCATACAATGAAAATCATACAATGACAATCATACGGTCACAATCATGCAATCACAATCATACAATCGCAATCATACAATCGCAATCATACAATCACAATCATACAATCACAACCATACAATCACAATCATACAATCACAATAATACTATCGCAATCATACAATCACAATCATACCATCACAATCATACAATCACAATTATACAATCATTATCATACAATCACAATCATACAATCACATTCATACAATCGCAATCATACAATCACAACCATACAATCACAATCATACAATCACAATCATAATATCGCCATCATACAATCACAATCATACAATCACAAACATACAATCACAATCATACTATCACAATCATACAATCACAATCATACAATCACAATCATACAATCACATTCACACAATCACAGTCATACAATTACAATCTTACAATCACAATCATACAATCACAATCATACAATCACAATCGTACAATCACAATCGCACAATCACAATCATACAATCATAATCATACAATTACAATCATGCGATCACAATCATTCAATCATAATCATACAATCACAATCATACAATCACAATCGTACAATCACAATCGCACAATCACAATCATACAATCACAATCATACAATCACAATCATACAATCACAATCATACAATCACAATCATACAATCACAATCATACAATCACAATCATACAATCACAATCATACAATCACAATCATACAATCACAACCATACAATCACAATAATACAGTCACCAGCATACAATCGCAATCATAAAATCGCAATCATACAATTACAATCTCTCAAATACAATCACACAATCACAATCATACAATCACAATCATACAATCGGAATCATACAATCACAACAATACAATCACGATCATACAATCACAATCGTACAATCACAACCATACTATCACAATCATACAATCACAATAATACAATCGCAATCGTACAATCGCAATCGAACAATCACAATCATACAATCACAATCATACAATCACAATCATACAATCACAATCATACAATCGAAATCATACAACTACAATCTCCCAAATACAATCATACAATCACTATCATACAATCACAATCATACAATCACAATCATACAATCACAATCATACTATCACAATCATACAATCACAATCATACAATCACAATCATACAATCACATTCACACAATCACAGTCATACAATCACAATCTTACAATCACAATCATACAATCACAATCATACAATCACAATCGTACAATCACAATCGCACAATCACAATCATACAATCATAATCATACAATTACAATCATGCGATCACAATCATTCAATCATAATCATACAATCACAATCATACAATCACAATCGTACAATCACAATCGCACAATCACAATCATACAATCACAATCATACAATCACAATCATACAATCACAATCATACAATCACAATCATACAATCACAATCATACAATCACAATCATACAATCACAATCATACAATCACAATCACACAATCACAATCATACAATCGCAATCCTACAATTACAATCTCCAAAATACAATCTCCCAAATACAATCATACAATCACTATCATACAATCACAATCATACAATCACAATCATACAATCACAATCATACTATCACAATCATACAATCACAATCATACAATCACAATCATAAAATCACATTCACACAATCACAGTCATACAATCACAATCTTACAATCACAATCATACAATCACAATCATACAATCACAATCGTACAATCACAATCGCACAATCACAATCATACAATCACAATCATACAATCACAATCATACAATCACAATCATACAATCATAATCATACAATCACAATCATACAATCACAATCGTACAATCACAATCGCACAATCACAATCATACAATCACAATCATACAATCACAATCATACAATCACAATCATACAATCACAATCATACAATCACAATCATACAATCACAATCATACAATCACAATCATACAATCACATTCACACAATCACAGTCATACAATCACAATCTTACAATCACAATCATACAATCACAATCATACAATCACAATCATACAATCACAATCATACCATCACAATCATACAATCACAATCATACAATCATTATCATACAATCACAATCATACAATCACAATCATACAATCGCAATCATACAATCACAACCATACAATCACAATTATACAATCACAATCATACTATCGCCATCATACAATCACAATCATACCATCACAATCATACAATCACAATCATACAATCATAATCATACAATCACAATCATACAATCACAATCATACAATCACAATCATACAATCACAATCATGCAATCACAGTCATACAATCAGAATCATACAATCACAATCATACAATCACAATCATACAATCGCAATCATACAATTACAATCACCCAAATACAATCGTACAATCACAATCATACAATCACAATCATACAATCGCAATAATACAGTCACCAGCATACAATCGCAATCATACAATCGCAATCATACTATCGCAATCATACAATCGCAATCACACGATCACAATCATACAATCACAATCATACAGTCACAATCATACAATCACAATCATACAATCACAATCATACAATCGCAATCATACAATCACAATCATACAATCGCATTCATACAATTACAATCATACAATCACAATCATACAATCACAATCATACAATCACAATCATACAATCACAATCATACCATCACAATCATACAATCAGAATCATACAATCATAATCATACAATTACAATCATACATCACAATCATACAATCACAATCATACAATCGAAATCATACAACTACAATCTCACTAATACAATCATACAATCACAATCATACAATCACTATCATACAATCACAATCATACAATCACAATCATACAATCACAATCATACAATCACAATCATACAATCACAATCATACTATCACAATCATACAATCACAATCATACAATCACAATCATACAATCACATTCATACAATCACAGTCATACAATCACAATCTTACAATCACAATCATACAATCACAATCATACAATCACAATCGTACAATCACAATCGCACAATCACAATCATACAATCATAATCATACAATTACAATCATACTATCACAATCATACAATCACAATCATACAATCAGAATCATACAATCGCAATCATACAATCGCAATCATACTATCGCAATCATACAATCGCAATCACACGATCACAATCATACAATCACAATCATACAGTCACAATCATACAATCACAATCATACAATCACAATCATACAATCGCAATCATACAATCACAATCATACAATCGCATTCATACAATTACAATCATACAATCACAATCATACAATCACAATCATACAATCACAATCATACAATCACAATCATACCATCACAATCATACAATCAGAATCATACAATCATAATCATACAATTACAATCATACATCACAATCATACAATCACAATCATACAATCGAAATCATACAACTACAATCTCACTAATACAATCATACAATCACAATCATACAATCACTATCATACAATCACAATCATACAATCACAATCATACAATCACAATCATACAATCACAATCATACAATCACAATCATACTATCACAATCATACAATCACAATCATACAATCACAATCATACAATCACATTCATACAATCACAGTCATACAATCACAATCTTACAATCACAATCATACAATCACAATCATACAATCACAATCGTACAATCACAATCGCACAATCACAATCATACAATCATAATCATACAATTACAATCATGCGATCACAATCATACAACCACAATCATACAATCACAATCATACAATCACAATCATACAATCACAATCATACAATCACAATCATACAATCACAATCATACAATCACTATCATACAATCACAATCCTACAATCACAATCATACAATCACAATCATACAATCACAATCATACATTCACAATCATACAATCACAATCATACAATCACAATCATACAATCACATTCATACAATCACAGTCATACAATCACAATCTTACAATCACAATCATACAATCACAATCATACAATCACAATCATACAATCACTATCATACAATCACAATCCTACAATCACAATCATACAATCACAATCATACAATCACAATCATACATTCACAATCATACAATCACAATCATACAATCACAATCATACATTGACAATCATACGGTCACAATCATGCAATCACAATCATACAATCGCAATCATACAATCGCAATCATACAATCACAATCATACAATCACAACCATACAATCACAATCATACAATCACAATAATACTATCGCAATCATACAATCACAATCATACCATCACAATCATACAATCACAATTATACAATCATTATCATACAATCACAATCATACAATCACAATCATACAATCGCAATCATACAATCACAACCATACAATCACAATCATACAATCACAATCATACTATCGCCATCATACAATCACAATCATACCATCACAATCATACAATCACAATCATACAATCATAATCATACAATCACAATCATACAATCACAATCATACAATCACAATCATGCAATCACAGTCATACAATCAGAATCATACAATCACAATCATACAATCACAATCATACAATCGCAATCATACAATTACAATCACCCAAATACAATCGTACAATCACAATCATACAATCACAACCATACAATCACAATAATACAGTCACCAGCATACAATCGCAATCATAAAATCGCAATCATACAATTACAATCTCTCAAATACAATCACACAATCACAATCATACAATCACAATCATACAATCGGAATCATACAATCACAATCATACAATCACAACAATACAATCACGATCATACAATCACAATCGTACAATCACAACCATACTATCACAACCATACAATCACAATAATACAATCGCAATCGTACAATCGCAATCGAACAATCACAATCATACAATCACAATCATACAATCACAATCATACAATCACAATCATACAATCACAATCATACAATCGAAATCATACAACTACAATCTCCCAAATACAATCATACAATCACTATCATACAATCACAATCATACAATCACAATCATACAATCACAATCATACTATCACAATCATACAATCACAATCATACAATCACAATCATACAATCACATTCACACAATCACAGTCATACAATCACAATCTTACAATCACAATCATACAATCACAATCATACAATCACAATCGTACAATCACAATCGCACAATCACAATCATACAATCATAATCATACAATTACAATCATGCGATCACAATCATTCAATCATAATCATACAATCACAATCATACAATCACAATCGTACAATCACAATCGCACAATCACAATCATACAATCACAATCATACAATCACAATCATACAATCACAATCATACAATCACAATCATACAATCACAATCATACAATCACAATCATACAATCACAATCATACAATCACAATCATACAATCACAATCATACAATCACAATCATACAATCACAATCATACAATCACTGTCATACAATCACAATCATACAATCGGAATCATACAATCACAATCATACAATCACAACAATACAATCACGATCATACAATCACAATCGTACAATCACAACCATACTATCACAACCATACAATCACAATAATACAATCGCAATCGTACAATCGCAATCGAACAATCACAATCATACAATCACAATCATACAATCACAATCATACAATCACAATCATACAATCACAATCATACAATCACAATCATACAATCGAAATCATACAACTACAATCTCCCAAATACAATCATACAATCACTATCATACAATCACAATCATACAATCACAATCATACAATCACAATCATACAATCACAATCATACAATCGCAATCATACAATCACAACCATACAATCACAATTATACAATCACAATCATACTATCGCCATCATACAATCACAATCATACCATCACAATCATACAATCACAATCATACAATCATAATCATACAATCACAATCATACAATCACAATCATACAATCACAATCATGCAATCACAGTCATACAATCAGAATCATACAATCACAATCATACAATCACAATCATACAATCGCAATCATACAATTACAATCACCCAAATACAATCGTACAATCACAATCATACAATCACAATCATACAATCGCAATAATACAGTCACCAGCATACAATCGCAATCATAAAATCGCAATCATACAATTACAATCTCCCAAATACAATCACACAATCACAATCATACAATCACAATCATACAATCGGAATCATACAATCACAATCATACAATCACAACAATACAATCACGATCATACAATCACAATCATACAATCACAACCATACTATCACAATCATACAACCACAATAATACAATCGCAATCGTACAATCGCAATCGAACAATCACATCAATACGATCAGAATCATACAATCACAATCATAGAATCACAATCATAGACACGCAATCATACAATAACAACCATACTATCACAATCATACAATTACAATAATACAATCGCAATCGTACAACCACAACCATACTATCACAATCATACAATCACAATAATACAATCGCAATCATACAATCGCAATCATACTATCGCAATCATACAATCGCAATCACACGATCACAATCATACAATCACAATCATACAGTCACAATCATACAATCACAATCATACAATCACAATCATACAATCGCAATCATACAATCACAATCATACAATCGCATTCATACAATCGCAATCATACAATCACAATCATACAATCACAATCATACAATCGCAATCATACAATTACAATCTCCCAAATACAATCTCCCAAATACAATCATATAATCACAATCATACAATCAAAATCATACAATCACAATCATACAATCACAATCATACTATCGCAATCATACTATCGCAATCATACAATCACAATCATATCACCGCAATCATACAATCACAATCATACAATCATAATCATACAATTACAATCATACTATCACAATCATACAATCACAATCATACAATCAGAATCATACAATCGCAATCATACAATCGCAATCATACTATCGCAATCATACAATCGCAATCACACGATCACAATCATACAATCACAATCATACAGTCCCAATCATACAATCACAATCATACAATCACAATCATACAATCGCAATCATACAATCACAATCATACAATCGCATTCATACAATCGCAATCATACAATCACAATCATACAATCACAATCATACAATCATAATCAAAGAATCACAATCATACAATCGCAATCATACAATCGCAATCATACAATCGCAATCATACAATCACAATCATACAATCACAATCATACAATTACAATCATACAATCACAACCATACAATCACAATCATACAATCACAATCATACAATCACAATCATACAATCACAATCATGCAATCACAATCATACAATCACAATCATACAATCACAATCACACAATCACAATCATACAATCGCAATCCTACAATTACAATCTCCAAAATACAATCTCCCAAATACGATCATACAATCACAATCATGCAATCATTATCATACAATCACAATCATACAATCACAATCATACAATCACAATCATACAATCACATTCATACAATCACAGTCATACAATCACAATCTTACAATCACAATCATACAATCACAATCATACAATCACAATCGTACAATCACAAACGCACAATCACAATCATACAATCATAATCATACAATTACAATCATGCGATCACAATCATTCAATCATAATCATACAATCACAATCATACAATCACAATCGTACAATCACAATCGCACAATCACAATCATACAATCACAATCATACAATCACAATCATACAATCACAATCATACAATCACAATCATACAATCACAATCATACAATCACAATCATACAATCACAATCATACAATCACTATCATACAATCACAATCCTACAATCACAATCATACAATCACAATCATACAATCACAATCATACATTCACAATCATACAATCACAATCATACAATGAAAATCATACAATGACAATCATACGGTCACAATCATGCAATCACAATCATACAATCGCAATCATACAATCGCAATCATACAATCACAATCATACAATCACAACCATACAATCACAATCATACAATCACAATAATACTATCGCAATCATACAATCACAATCATACCATCACAATGATACAATCACAATCATACAATCATTATCATACAATCACAATCATACAATCACAATCATACAATCGCAATCATACAGTCACAACCATACAATCACAATCATACAATCACAATCATACTATCGCCATCATACAATCACAATCATACCATCACAATCATACAATCACAATCATACAATCATAATCATACAATCACAATCATACAATCACAATCATACAATCACAATCATGCAATCACGGTCATACCATCAGAATCATACAATCACAATCATACAATCACAATCATACAATCGCAATCATACAATTACAATCACCCAAATACAATCGTACAATCACAATCATACAATCACAATCATACAATCACAATAATACAGTCACCAGCATACAATCGCAATCATAAAATCGCAATCATACAATTACAATCTCCCAAATACAATCACACAACCACAATCATACAATCACAATCATACAATCGGAATCATACAATCACAATTATACAATCACAACAATACAATCACGATCATACAATCACAATCATACAATCACAACCATACTATCACAATCATACAATCACAATAATACAATCGCAATCGTACAATCGCAATCGAACAATCACAACCATACGATCACAATCATACAATCACAATCATAGAATCACAATCATACACACGCAATCATACAATCACAACCATACTATCACAATCATACAATCACAATAATACAATCGCAATCGTACAACCACAACCATACTATCACAATCATACAATCACAATAATACAATCGCAATCATACAATGACAATCATACAATCACAATCATACAATCACAATCATACAATCGCAAACATACAATTACAATCTCCCAAATACAATCTCCCAAATACAATCATACAATCACAATCATACAATCAAAATCATACAATCAAAGTCATACAATCACAATCATACAATCACAACCGTACAATCATAATCATACAATCACAATCATACAATCACAATCATACAATCACAATCATACTATCACAATCATACATTCAAAATCATACAATCACAATCATACTATCACAACCATACAATCACAATCATGCAATCACAATCATACAATCACAATCATACAATCGTAATCATACAATTACAACCATACTATCACAATCATACAATCAAAATCATACAATCACAATCATACAATCACAATCATACAATCGCAATCATACAATTACAATCTCCCAAATACAATCTCCCAAATACAATCATACAATCACAATCATACAATCGCAATCATACAATCACAATCATACAATCACAATCATACAATCACAATCATACAATCACAATCATACTATCACAATCATACATTCAAAATCATACAATCACAATCATACTATCACAACCATACAATCACAATCATGCAATCACAATCATACAATCACAATCGTACAATCACAATCATACAATCACAATCATACAATCACAATCATACAATCACAGTCGTACTATCGGAATCATACAATCGCAATCATACCATCCCAATCATACAAACACAACCATACAATCATAATCATACAATCACAATCATACAATCATAATTATACAATCACAATCATACAATCACAATCATACAATCACAGTCATACAATCACAATCTTACAATCACAATCATACTATCACAATCATACAATCACAATCATACAATCACAATCATACAATCACAATCATACAATCACAATCATACAATCACAATCATACAATCGCAATCCTACGATTACAATCTCCAAAATACAATCTCCCAAATACAATCATACAATCACAATCATACAATCATAATCATACAATCACAATCATACAATCACAATCATGCAATCACAGTCATACAATCAGAATCATACAATCACAATCATACAATCACAATCATACAATCACAATAATACAGTCACCAGCATACAATCGCAATCATAAAATCGCAATTATACAATTACAATCTCCCAAATACAATCACATAATCACAATCATACAATCACAATCATACAATCGGAATCATACAATCACAATCATACAATCACAACAATACAATCACGATCATACAATCACAATCATACAATCACAATCATACATTCAAAATCATACAATCACAATCATACTATCACAATCATACAATCACAATCATGCAATCACAATCATACAATCACAATCATACAATCACAATCATACTATCGCAATCATACAATCACAATCATACAATCACAATCATACAATCACAATCATACAATCACAATCATACTATCGCAATCATACAATCACAATCATACAATCACAATCATACAATCACAATCATACAATCACAATCATACTATCGCAATCATACAATCGCAATCATACCATCCCAATCATACAAACACAACCGTACAATCATAACCATACAATCACAATCATACAATCATAATTATACAATCACAATCATACAATCACAATCATACAATCACAGTCATACAATCACAATCTTACAATCACAATCATACTATCACAATCATACAATCACAATCATACAATCACAATCATACAATCACAATCATACAATCACAATCATACAATCGCAATCCTACGATTACAATTTCCAAAATACAATCTCCCAAATACAATCATACAATCACAATCATACAATCATAATCATACAATCACAATCATACAATCACAATCTTACAATCACAATCATACTATCACAATTATACAATCACAATCATACAATCACAATCATACAATCACAATCGTACATTCAAAATCATGCAATCACAATCACACAGTCACAATCATGCAATCACAATCATTCAATCATAATCATACAATCACAATCCTACAATCACAATCGTACAATCACAATCGTACAATCACAATCGCACAATCACAATCATACAATCACAATCATACAATCACAATCATACAATCACAATCATACCATCACAATCATACAATCACAATCATACAATCATTATCATACAATCACAATCATACAATCACAATCATACAATCGCAATCATACAATCACAACCATACAATCACAATTATACAATCACAATCATACTATCGCCATCATACAATCACAATCATACCATCACAATCATACAATCACAATCATACAATCATAATCATACAATCACAATCATACAATCACAATCATACAATCACAATCATACAATCACAATCATGCAATCACAGTCATACAATCAGAATCATACAATCACAATCATACAATCACAATCATACAATCGCAATCATACAATTACAATCACCCAAATACAATCGTACAATCACAATCATACAATCACAATCATACAATCGCAATAATACAGTCACCAGCATACAATCGCAATCATACAATCACAATCATACAATCGCAATCATACAATCACAATCATACAATCGCATTCATACAATCGCAATCATACAATCACAATCATACAATCACAATCATACAATCGCAATCATACAATTACAATCTCCCAAATACAATCTCCCAAATACAATCATACAATCACAATCATACAATCAAAATCATACAATCACAATCATACAATCACAATCATACTATCGCAATCATACTATCGCAATCATACAATCACAATCATATCACCGCAATCATACAATCACAATCATACAATTATAATCATACAATTACAATCATACTATCACAATCATACAATCACAATCATACAATCAGAATCATACAATCGCAATCATACAATCGCAATCATACTATCGCAATCATACAATCGCAATCACACGATCACAATCATACAATCACAATCATACAGTCACAATCATACAATCACAATCATACAATCACAATCATACAATCGCAATCATACAATCACAATCATACAATCGCATTCATACAATTACAATCATACAATCACAATCATACAATCACAATCATACAATCACAATCATACAATCACAATCATACCATCACAATCATACAATCAGAATCATACAATCATAATCATACAATTACAATCATACATCACAATCATACAATCACAATCATACAATCGAAATCATACAACTACAATCTCACTAATACAATCATACAATCACAATCATACAATCACTATCATACAATCACAATCATACAATCACAATCATACAATCACAATCATACAATCACAATCATACAATCACAATCATACTATCACAATCATACAATCACAATCATACAATCACAATCATACAATCACATTCATACAATCACAGTCATACAATCACAATCTTACAATCACAATCATACAATCACAATCATACAATCACAATCGTACAATCACAATCGCACAATCACAATCATACAATCATAATCATACAATTACAATCATGCGATCACAATCATACAATCACAATCATACAATCACAATCATACAATCACAATCATACAATCACAATCATACAATCACAATCATACAATCACAATCATACAATCACTATCATACAATCACAATCCTACAATCACAATCATACAATCACAATCATACAATCACAATCATACATTCACAATCATACAATCACAATCATACAATCACAATCATACAATCACATTCATACAATCACAGTCATACAATCACAATCTTACAATCACAATCATACAATCACAATCATACAATCACAATCATACAATCACTATCATACAATCACAATCCTACAATCACAATCATACAATCACAATCATACAATCACAATCATACATTCACAATCATACAATCACAATCATACAATCACAATCATACATTGACAATCATACGGTCACAATCATGCAATCACAATCATACAATCGCAATCATACAATCGCAATCATACAATCACAATCATACAATCACAACCATACAATCACAATCATACAATCACAATAATACTATCGCAATCATACAATCACAATCATACCATCACAATCATACAATCACAATTATACAATCATTATCATACAATCACAATCATACAATCACAATCATACAATCGCAATCATACAATCACAACCATACAATCACAATCATACAATCACAATCATACTATCGCCATCATACAATCACAATCATACCATCACAATCATACAATCACAATCATACAATCATAATCATACAATCACAATCATACAATCACAATCATACAATCACAATCATGCAATCACAGTCATACAATCAGAATCATACAATCACAATCATACAATCACAATCATACAATCGCAATCATACAATTACAATCACCCAAATACAATCGTACAATCACAATCATACAATCACAACCATACAATCACAATAATACAGTCACCAGCATACAATCGCAATCATAAAATCGCAATCATACAATTACAATCTCTCAAATACAATCACACAATCACAATCATACAATCACAATCATACAATCGGAATCATACAATCACAATCATACAATCACAATCATACAATCACAATCATACAATCGAAATCATACAACTACAATCTCCCAAATACAATCATACAATCACTATCATACAATCACAATCATACAATCACAATCATACAATCACAATCATACTATCACAATCATACAATCACAATCATACAATCACAATCATACAATCACATTCACACAATCACAGTCATACAATCACAATCTTACAATCACAATCATACAATCACAATCATACAATCACAATCGTACAATCACAATCGCACAATCACAATCATACAATCATAATCATACAATTACAATCATGCGATCACAATCATTCAATCATAATCATACAATCACAATCATACAATCACAATCGTACAATCACAATCGCACAATCACAATCATACAATCACAATCATACAATCACAATCATACAATCACAATCATACAATCACAATCATACAATCACAATCATACAATCACAATCATACAATCACAATCATACAATCACAATCATACAATCACAATCATACAATCACAATCATACAATCACTGTCATACAATCACAATCATACAATCGGAATCATACAATCACAATCATACAATCACAACAATACAATCACGATCATACAATCACAATCGTACAATCACAACCATACTATCACAACCATACAATCACAATAATACAATCGCAATCGTACAATCGCAATCGAACAATCACAATCATACAATCACAATCATACAATCACAATCATACAATCACAATCATACAATCGAAATCATACAACTACAATCTCCCAAATACAATCATTCAATCATAATCATACAATCACAATCCTACAATCACAATCGTACAATCACAATCGTACAATCACAATCGCACAATCACAATCATACAATCACAATCATACAATCACAATCATACAATCACAATCATACCATCACAATCATACAATCACAATCATACAATCATTATCATACAATCACAATCATACAATCACAATCATACAATCGCAATCATACAATCGCAATCATACAATCACAACCATACAATCACAATTATACAATCACAATCATACTATCGCCATCATACAATCACAATCATACCATCACAATCATACAATCACAATCATACAATCATAATCATACAATCACAATCATACAATCACAATCATACAATCACAATCATACAATCACAATCATGCAATCACAGTCATACAATCAGAATCATACAATCACAATCATACAATCACAATCATACAATCGCAATCATACAATTACAATCACCCAAATACAATCGTACAATCACAATCATACAATCACAATCATACAATCGCAATAATACAGTCACCAGCATACAATCGCAATCATACAATCACAATCATACAATCGCAATCATACAATCACAATCATACAATCGCATTCATACAATCGCAATCATACAATCACAATCATACAATCACAATCATACAATCGCAATCATACAATTACAATCTCCCAAATACAATCTCCCAAATACAATCATACAATCACAATCATACAATCAAAATCATACAATCACAATCATACAATCACAATCATACTATCGCAATCATACTATCGCAATCATACAATCACAATCATATCACCGCAATCATACAATCACAATCATACAATTATAATCATACAATTACAATCATACTATCACAATCATACAATCACAATCATACAATCAGAATCATACAATCGCAATCATACAATCGCAATCATACTATCGCAATCATACAATCGCAATCACACGATCACAATCATACAATCACAATCATACAGTCACAATCATACAATCACAATCATACAATCACAATCATACAATCGCAATCATACAATCACAATCATACAATCGCATTCATACAATTACAATCATACAATCACAATCATACAATCACAATCATACAATCACAATCATACAATCACAATCATACCATCACAATCATACAATCAGAATCATACAATCATAATCATACAATTACAATCATACATCACAATCATACAATCACAATCATACAATCGAAATCATACAACTACAATCTCACTAATACAATCATACAATCACAATCATACAATCACTATCATACAATCACAATCATACAATCACAATCATACAATCACAATCATACAATCACAATCATACAATCACAATCATACTATCACAATCATACAATCACAATCATACAATCACAATCATACAATCACATTCATACAATCACAGTCATACAATCACAATCTTACAATCACAATCATACAATCACAATCATACAATCACAATCGTACAATCACAATCGCACAATCACAATCATACAATCATAATCATACAATTACAATCATGCGATCACAATCATACAATCACAATCATACAATCACAATCATACAATCACAATCATACAATCACAATCATACAATCACAATCATACAATCACAATCATACAATCACTATCATACAATCACAATCCTACAATCACAATCATACAATCACAATCATACAATCACAATCATACATTCACAATCATACAATCACAATCATACAATCACAATCATACAATCACATTCATACAATCACAGTCATACAATCACAATCTTACAATCACAATCATACAATCACAATCATACAATCACAATCATACAATCACTATCATACAATCACAATCCTACAATCACAATCATACAATCACAATCATACAATCACAATCATACATTCACAATCATACAATCACAATCATACAATCACAATCATACATTGACAATCATACGGTCACAATCATGCAATCACAATCATACAATCGCAATCATACAATCGCAATCATACAATCACAATCATACAATCACAACCATACAATCACAATCATACAATCACAATAATACTATCGCAATCATACAATCACAATCATACCATCACAATCATACAATCACAATTATACAATCATTATCATACAATCACAATCATACAATCACAATCATACAATCGCAATCATACAATCACAACCATACAATCACAATCATACAATCACAATCATACTATCGCCATCATACAATCACAATCATACCATCACAATCATACAATCACAATCATACAATCATAATCATACAATCACAATCATACAATCACAATCATACAATCACAATCATGCAATCACAGTCATACAATCAGAATCATACAATCACAATCATACAATCACAATCATACAATCGCAATCATACAATTACAATCACCCAAATACAATCGTACAATCACAATCATACAATCACAACCATACAATCACAATAATACAGTCACCAGCATACAATCGCAATCATAAAATCGCAATCATACAATTACAATCTCTCAAATACAATCACACAATCACAATCATACAATCACAATCATACAATCGGAATCATACAATCACAATCATACAATCACAACAATACAATCACGATCATACAATCACAATCGTACAATCACAACCATACTGTCACAACCATACAATCACAATAATACAATCGCAATCGTACAATCGCAATCGAACAATCACAATCATACAATCACAATCATACAATCACAATCATACAATCACAATCATACAATCACAATCATACAATCGAAATCATACAACTACAATCTCCCAAATACAATCATACAATCACTATCATACAATCACAATCATACAATCACAATCATACAATCACAATCATACTATCACAATCATACAATCACAATCATACAATCACAATCATACAATCACATTCACACAATCACAGTCATACAATCACAATCTTACAATCACAATCATACAATCACAATCATACAATCACAATCGTACAATCACAATCGCACAATCACAATCATACAATCATAATCATACAATTACAATCATGCGATCACAATCATTCAATCATAATCATACAATCACAATCATACAATCACAATCGTACAATCACAATCGCACAATCACAATCATACAATCACAATCATACAATCACAATCATACAATCACAATCATACAATCACAATCATACAATCACAATCATACAATCACAATCATACAATCACAATCATACAATCACAATCATACAATCACAATCATACAATCACAATCATACAATCACTGTCATACAATCACAATCATACAATCGGAATCATACAATCACAATCATACAATCACAACAATACAATCACGATCATACAATCACAATCGTACAATCACAACCATACTATCACAACCATACAATCACAATAATACAATCGCAATCGTACAATCGCAATCGAACAATCACAATCATACAATCACAATCATACAATCACAATCATACAATCACAATCATACAATCACAATCATACAATCGAAATCATACAACTACAATCTCCCAAATACAATCATACAATCACTATCATACAATCACAATCATACAATCACAATCATACAATCACAATCATACAATCACAATCATACAATCGCAATCATACAATCACAACCATACAATCACAATTATACAATCACAATCATACTATCGCCATCATACAATCACAATCATACCATCACAATCATACAATCACAATCATACAATCATAATCATACAATCACAATCATACAATCACAATCATACAATCACAATCATGCAATCACAGTCATACAATCAGAATCATACAATCACAATCATACAATCACAATCATACAATCGCAATCATACAATTACAATCACCCAAATACAATCGTACAATCACAATCATACAATCACAATCATACAATCGCAATAATACAGTCACCAGCATACAATCGCAATCATAAAATCGCAATCATACAATTACAATCTCCCAAATACAATCACACAATCACAATCATACAATCACAATCATACAATCGGAATCATACAATCACAATCATACAATCACAACAATACAATCACGATCATACAATCACAATCATACAATCACAACCATACTATCACAATCATACAACCACAATAATACAATCGCAATCGTACAATCGCAATCGAACAATCACATCAATACGATCAGAATCATACAATCACAATCATAGAATCACAATCATAGACACGCAATCATACAATAACAACCATACTATCACAATCATACAATTACAATAATACAATCGCAATCGTACAACCACAACCATACTATCACAATCATACAATCACAATAATACAATCGCAATCATACAATCGCAATCATACTATCGCAATCATACAATCGCAATCACACGATCACAATCATACAATCACAATCATACAGTCACAATCATACAATCACAATCATACAATCACAATCATACAATCGCAATCATACAATCACAATCATACAATCGCATTCATACAATCGCAATCATACAATCACAATCATACAATCACAATCATACAATCGCAATCATACAATTACAATCTCCCAAATACAATCTCCCAAATACAATCATATAATCACAATCATACAATCAAAATCATACAATCACAATCATACAATCACAATCATACTATCGCAATCATACTATCGCAATCATACAATCACAATCATATCACCGCAATCATACAATCACAATCATACAATCATAATCATACAATTACAATCATACTATCACAATCATACAATCACAATCATACAATCAGAATCATACAATCGCAATCATACAATCGCAATCATACTATCGCAATCATACAATCGCAATCACACGATCACAATCATACAATCACAATCATACAGTCCCAATCATACAATCACAATCATACAATCACAATCATACAATCGCAATCATACAATCACAATCATACAATCGCATTCATACAATCGCAATCATACAATCACAATCATACAATCACAATCATACAATCATAATCAAAGAATCACAATCATACAATCGCAATCATACAATCGCAATCATACAATCGCAATCATACAATCACAATCATACAATCACAATCATACAATTACAATCATACAATCACAACCATACAATCACAATCATACAATCACAATCATACAATCACAATCATACAATCACAATCATGCAATCACAATCATACAATCACAATCATACAATCACAATCACACAATCACAATCATACAATCGCAATCCTACAATTACAATCTCCAAAATACAATCTCCCAAATACGATCATACAATCACAATCATGCAATCATTATCATACAATCACAATCATACAATCACAATCATACAATCACAATCATACAATCACATTCATACAATCACAGTCATACAATCACAATCTTACAATCACAATCATACAATCACAATCATACAATCACAATCGTACAATCACAATCGCACAATCACAATCATACAATCATAATCATGCAATTACAATCATGCGATCACAATCATTCAATCATAATCATACAATCACAATCATACAATCACAATCGTACAATCACAATCGCACAATCACAATCATACAATCACAATCATACAATCACAATCATACAATCACAATCATACAATCACAATCATACAATCACAATCATACAATCACAATCATACAATCACAATCATACAATCACAATCATACAATCACTATCATACAATCACAATCCTACAATCACAATCATACAATCACAATCATACAATCACAATCATACATTCACAATCATACAATCACAATCATACAATGAAAATCATACAATGACAATCATACGGTCACAATCATGCAATCACAATCATACAATCGCAATCATACAATCGCAATCATACAATCACAATCATACAATCACAACCATACAATCACAATCATACAATCACAATAATACTATCGCAATCATACAATCACAATCATACCATCACAATGATACAATCACAATCATACAATCATTATCATACAATCACAATCATACAATCACAATCATACAATCGCAATCATACAGTCACAACCATACAATCACAATCATACAATCACAATCATACTATCGCCATCATACAATCACAATCATACCATCACAATCATACAATCACAATCATACAATCATAATCATACAATCACAATCATACAATCACAATCATACAATCACAATCATGCAATCACGGTCATACAATCAGAATCATACAATCACAATCATACAATCACAATCATACAATCGCAATCATACAATTACAATCACCCAAATACAATCGTACAATCACAATCATACAATCACAATCATACAATCACAATAATACAGTCACCAGCATACAATCGCAATCATAAAATCGCAATCATACAATTACAATCTCCCAAATACAATCACACAACCACAATCATACAATCACAATCATACAATCGGAATCATACAATCACAATTATACAATCACAACAATACAATCACGATCATACAATCACAATCATACAATCACAACCATACTATCACAATCATACAATCACAATAATACAATCGCAATCGTACAATCGCAATCGAACAATCACAACCATACGATCACAATCATACAATCACAATCATAGAATCACAATCATACACACGCAATCATACAATCACAACCATACTATCACAATCATACAATCACAATAATACAATCGCAATCGTACAACCACAACCATACTATCACAATCATACAATCACAATAATACAATCGCAATCATACAATCACAATCATACAATCACAATCATACAATCACAATCATACAATCGCAAACATACAATTACAATCTCCCAAATACAATCTCCCAAATACAATCATACAATCACAATCATACAATCAAAATCATACAATCAAAGTCATACAATCACAATCATACAATCACAACCGTACAATCATAATCATACAATCACAATCATACAATCACAATCATACAATCACAATCATACTATCACAATCATACATTCAAAATCATACAATCACAATCATACTATCACAACCATACAATCACAATCATGCAATCACAATCATACAATCACAATCATACAATCGTAATCATACAATTACAACCATACTATCACAATCATACAATCAAAATCATACAATCACAATCATACAATCACAATCATACAATCGCAATCATACAATTACAATCTCCCAAATACAATCTCCCAAATACAGTCATACAATCACAATCATACAATCGCAATCATACAATCACAATCATACAATCACAATCATACAATCACAATCATACAATCACAATCATACTATCACAATCATACATTCAAAATCATACAATCACAATCATACTATCACAACCATACAATCACAATCATGCAATCACAATCATACAATCACAATCGTACAATCACAATCATACAATCACAATCATACAATCACAATCATACAATCACAGTCGTACTATCGGAATCATACAATCGCAATCATACCATCCCAATCATACAAACACAACCATACAATCATAATCATACAATCACAATCATACAATCATAATTATACAATCACAATCATACAATCACAATCATACAATCACAGTCATACAATCACAATCTTACAATCACAATCATACTATCACAATCATACAATCACAATCATACAATCACAATCATACAATCACAATCATACAATCACAATCATACAATCACAATCATACAATCGCAATCCTACGATTACAATCTCCAAAATACAATCTCCCAAATACAATCATACAATCACAATCATACAATCATAATCATACAATCACAATCATACAATCACAATCATACAATCACAATCATACTATCGCAATCATACTATCGCAATCATACAATCACAATCATATCACCGCAATCATACAATCACAATCATACAATCATAATCATACAATTACAATCATACTATCACAATCATACAATCACAATCATACAATCAGAATCATACAATCGCAATCATACAATCGCAATCATACTATCGCAATCATACAATCGCAATCACACGATCACAATCATACAATCACAATCATACAGTCCCAATCATACAATCACAATCATACAATCACAATCATACAATCGCAATCATACAATCACAATCATACAATCGCATTCATACAATCGCAATCATACAATCACAATCATACAATCACAATCATACAATCATAATCAAAGAATCACAATCATACAATCGCAATCATACAATCGCAATCATACAATCGCAATCATACAATCACAATCATACAATCACAATCATACAATTACAATCATACAATCACAACCATACAATCACAATCATACAATCACAATCATACAATCACAATCATACAATCACAATCATGCAATCACAATCATACAATCACAATCATACAATCACAATCACACAATCACAATCATACAATCGCAATCCTACAATTACAATCTCCAAAATACAATCTCCCAAATACGATCATACAATCACAATCATGCAATCATTATCATACAATCACAATCATACAATCACAATCATACAATCACAATCATACAATCACATTCATACAATCACAGTCATACAATCACAATCTTACAATCACAATCATACAATCACAATCATACAATCACAATCGTACAATCACAATCGCACAATCACAATCATACAATCATAATCATACAATTACAATCATGCGATCACAATCATTCAATCATAATCATACAATCACAATCATACAATCACAATCGTACAATCACAATCGCACAATCACAATCATACAATCACAATCATACAATCACAATCATACAATCACAATCATACAATCACAATCATACAATCACAATCATACAATCACAATCATACAATCACAATCATACAATCACTATCATACAATCACAATCCTACAATCACAATCATACAATCACAATCATACAATCACAATCATACATTCACAATCATACAATCACAATCATACAATGAAAATCATACAATGACAATCATACGGTCACAATCATGCAATCACAATCATACAATCGCAATCATACAATCGCAATCATACAATCACAATCATACAATCACAACCATACAATCACAATCATACAATCACAATAATACTATCGCAATCATACAATCACAATCATACCATCACAATGATACAATCACAATCATACAATCATTATCATACAATCACAATCATACAATCACAATCATACAATCGCAATCATACAGTCACAACCATACAATCACAATCATACAATCACAATCATACTATCGCCATCATACAATCACAATCATACCATCACAATCATACAATCACAATCATACAATCATAATCATACAATCACAATCATACAATCACAATCATACAATCACAATCATGCAATCACGGTCATACAATCAGAATCATACAATCACAATCATACAATCACAATCATACAATCGCAATCATACAATTACAATCACCCAAATACAATCGTACAATCACAATCATACAATCACAATCATACAATCACAATAATACAGTCACCAGCATACAATCGCAATCATAAAATCGCAATCATACAATTACAATCTCCCAAATACAATCACACAACCACAATCATACAATCACAATCATACAATCGGAATCATACAATCACAATTATACAATCACAACAATACAATCACGATCATACAATCACAATCATACAATCACAACCATACTATCACAATCATACAATCACAATAATACAATCGCAATCGTACAATCGCAATCGAACAATCACAACCATACGATCACAATCATACAATCACAATCATAGAATCACAATCATACACACGCAATCATACAATCACAACCATACTATCACAATCATACAATCACAATAATACAATCGCAATCGTACAACCACAACCATACTATCACAATCATACAATCACAATAATACAATCGCAATCATACAATCACAATCATACAATCACAATCATACAATCACAATCATACAATCGCAAACATACAATTACAATCTCCCAAATACAATCTCCCAAATACAATCATACAATCACAATCATACAATCAAAATCATACAATCAAAGTCATACAATCACAATCATACAATCACAACCGTACAATCATAATCATACAATCACAATCATACAATCACAATCATACAATCACAATCATACTATCACAATCATACATTCAAAATCATACAATCACAATCATACTATCACAACCATACAATCACAATCATGCAATCACAATCATACAATCACAATCATACAATCGTAATCATACAATTACAACCATACTATCACAATCATACAATCAAAATCATACAATCACAATCATACAATCACAATCATACAATCGCAATCATACAATTACAATCTCCCAAATACAATCTCCCAAATACAGTCATACAATCACAATCATACAATCGCAATCATACAATCACAATCATACAATCACAATCATACAATCACAATCATACAATCACAATCATACTATCACAATCATACATTCAAAATCATACAATCACAATCATACTATCACAACCATACAATCACAATCATGCAATCACAATCATACAATCACAATCGTACAATCACAATCATACAATCACAATCATACAATCACAATCATACAATCACAGTCGTACTATCGGAATCATACAATCGCAATCATACCATCCCAATCATACAAACACAACCATACAATCATAATCATACAATCACAATCATACAATCATAATTATACAATCACAATCATACAATCACAATCATACAATCACAGTCATACAATCACAATCTTACAATCACAATCATACTATCACAATCATACAATCACAATCATACAATCACAATCATACAATCACAATCATACAATCACAATCATACAATCACAATCATACAATCGCAATCCTACGATTACAATCTCCAAAATACAATCTCCCAAATACAATCATACAATCACAATCATACAATCATAATCATACAATCACAATCATACAATCACAATCATGCAATCACAGTCATACAATCAGAATCATACAATCACAATCATACAATCACAATCATACAATCACAATAATACAGTCACCAGCATACAATCGCAATCATAAAATCGCAATTATACAATTACAATCTCCCAAATACAATCACATAATCACAATCATACAATCACAATCATACAATCGGAATCATACAATCACAATCATACAATCACAACAATACAATCACGATCATACAATCACAATCATACAATCACAATCATACATTCAAAATCATACAATCACAATCATACTATCACAATCATACAATCACAATCATGCAATCACAATCATACAATCACAATCATACAATCACAATCATACTATCGCAATCATACAATCACAATCATACAATCACAATCATACAATCACAATCATACAATCACAATCATACTATCGCAATCATACAATCACAATCATACAATCACAATCATACAATCACAATCATACAATCACAATCATACTATCGCAATCATACAATCGCAATCATACCATCCCAATCATACAAACACAACCGTACAATCATAACCATACAATCACAATCATACAATCATAATTATACAATCACAATCATACAATCACAATCATACAATCACAGTCATACAATCACAATCTTACAATCACAATCATACTATCACAATCATACAATCACAATCATACAATCACAATCATACAATCACAATCATACAATCACAATCATACAATCGCAATCCTACGATTACAATTTCCAAAATACAATCTCCCAAATACAATCATACAATCACAATCATACAATCATAATCATACAATCACAATCATACAATCACAATCTTACAATCACAATCATACTATCACAATTATACAATCACAATCATACAATCACAATCATACAATCACAATCGTACATTCAAAATCATGCAATCACAATCACACAGTCACAATCATGCAATCACAATCATTCAATCATAATCATACAATCACAATCCTACAATCACAATCGTACAATCACAATCGTACAATCACAATCGCACACTCACAATCATACAATCACAGTCATACAATCACAATCTTACAATCACAATCATACTATCACAATCATACAATCACAATCATACAATCGGAATCATACAATCACAATCATACAATCACAACAATACAATCACGATCATACAATCACAATCGTACAATCACAACCATACTATCACAATCATACAATCACAATAATACAATCGCAATCGTACAATCGCAATCGAACAATCACAATCATACAATCACAATCATACAATCACAATCATACAATCACAATCATACAATCGAAATCATACAACTACAATCTCCCAAATACAATCATACAATCACTATCATACAATCACAATCATACAATCACAATCATACAATCACAATCATACTATCACAATCATACAATCACAATCATACAATCACAATCATACAATCACATTCACACAATCACAGTCATACAATCACAATCTTATAATCACAATCATACAATCACAATCATACAATCACAATCATACAATCGAAATCATACAACTACAATCTCCCAAATACAATCATACAATCACAATCATACAATCACAATCATACAATCACAATCATACAATCACAATCATACAATCACAATCATACAATCACAATCATACAATCGCAATCATACAATCGCAATCATACAATCACAATCATACAATCACAATCATACAATCACAATCATACAATCACAATCATACAATCACAATCATACAATCACAAAAATACAATCATAATCATACAACCACAATCATACAATCGCAATCATTCAATCACAATCATACAATCATAATCATACAATCACAATCATACGATCGCAATCATACAATCACAATCCTACCATCACAATCATACAATCAGAATCATACAATCATAATCATACAATTACAATCATACATCACAATCATACAATCACAATCATACAATCGAAATCATACAACTACAATCTCCCAAATACAATCATACAATCACAATCATACAATCACTATCATACAATCACAATCATACAATCACAATCATACAATCACAATCATACAATAACAATCATACTATCACAATCATACAATCACAATCATACAATCGAAATCATACAACTACAATCTCCCAAATACAATCATACAATCACAATCATACAATCACAATCATACAATCACAATCATACAATCACAATCATACAATCGCAATCATACAATCACAATCATACAATCACAATCATACATTCACTATCATACAATCACAATCATACAATGAAAATCATACAATGACAATCATGCGGTCACAATCATGCAATCACAATCATACAATCGCAATCATACAATCGCAATCATACAATCACAATCATACAATCACAACCATACAATCACAATCATACAATCACAATAATACTATCGCAATCATACAATCACAATCATACCATCACAATCATACAATCACAATCATACAATCATTATCATACAATCACAATCATACAATCACAATCATACAATCGCAATCATACAATCACAACCATACAATCACAATCATACAATCACAATCATACAATCACAATCATACAATCGCAATCATACAATCACAATCATACAATCACAATCATACAATCACAATCATACAACCACAATCATACAATCACAATCATACAATCACAATCATACAATCACAAAAATACAATCATAATCATACAACCACAATCATACAATCGCAATCATACAATCACAATCGTACAATCACAATCGCACAATCACAATCATACAATCACAATCATACAATCACAATCATACAATCACAATCATACAATCACAATCATACAATCACAATCATACAATCACAATCATACAATCACAATCATACAATCACAACCATACAATCACAATAATACAGTCACCAGCATACAATCGCAATCATAAAATCGCAATCATACAATTACAATCTCTCAAATACAATCACACAATCACAATCATACAATCACAATCATACAATCGGAATCATACAATCACAATCGTACAATCACAACAATACAATCACGATCATACAATCACAATCGTACAATCACAACCATACTATCACAATCATACAATCACAATAATACAATCGCAATCGTACAATCGCAATCGAACAATCACAATCATACAATCAAAATCATACAATCACAATCATACAATCACAATCGTACAATCACAATCATACAATCACAATCATACAATCACAATCATACAATCACAGTCGTACTATCGGAATCATACAATCGCAATCATACCATCCCAATCATACAAACACAACCATACAATCATAATCATACAATCACAATCATACAATCATAATTATACAATCACAATCATACAATCACAATCATACAATCACAGTCATACAATCACAATCTTACAATCACAATCATACTATCACAATCATACAATCACAATCATACAATCACAATCATACAATCACAATCATACAATCACAATCATACAATCACAATCATACAATCGCAATCCTACGATTACAATCTCCAAAATACAATCTCCCAAATACAATCATACAATCACAATCATACAATCATAATCATACAATCACAATCATACAATCACAATCATGCAATCACAGTCATACAATCAGAATCATACAATCACAATCATACAATCACAATCATACAATCACAATAATACAGTCACCAGCATACAATCGCAATCATAAAATCGCAATTATACAATTACAATCTCCCAAATACAATCACATAATCACAATCATACAATCACAATCATACAATCGGAATCATACAATCACAATCATACAATCACAACAATACAATCACGATCATACAATCACAATCATACAATCACAATCATACATTCAAAATCATACAATCACAATCATACTATCACAATCATACAATCACAATCATGCAATCACAATCATACAATCACAATCATACAATCACAATCATACTATCGCAATCATACAATCACAATCATACAATCACAATCATACAATCACAATCATACAATCACAATCATACTATCGCAATCATACAATCACAATCATACAATCACAATCATACAATCACAATCATACAATCACAATCATACTATCGCAATCATACAATCGCAATCATACCATCCCAATCATACAAACACAACCGTACAATCATAACCATACAATCACAATCATACAATCATAATTATACAATCACAATCATACAATCACAATCATACAATCACAGTCATACAATCACAATCTTACAATCACAATCATACTATCACAATCATACAATCACAATCATACAATCACAATCATACAATCACAATCATACAATCACAATCATACAATCGCAATCCTACGATTACAATTTCCAAAATACAATCTCCCAAATACAATCATACAATCACAATCATACAATCATAATCATACAATCACAATCATACAATCACAATCTTACAATCACAATCATACTATCACAATTATACAATCACAATCATACAATCACAATCATACAATCACAATCGTACATTCAAAATCATGCAATCACAATCACACAGTCACAATCATGCAATCACAATCATTCAATCATAATCATACAATCACAATCCTACAATCACAATCGTACAATCACAATCGTACAATCACAATCGCACACTCACAATCATACAATCACAGTCATACAATCACAATCTTACAATCACAATCATACTATCACAATCATACAATCACAATCATACAATCGGAATCATACAATCACAATCATACAATCACAACAATACAATCACGATCATACAATCACAATCGTACAATCACAACCATACTATCACAATCATACAATCACAATAATACAATCGCAATCGTACAATCGCAATCGAACAATCACAATCATACAATCACAATCATACAATCACAATCATACAATCACAATCATACAATCGAAATCATACAACTACAATCTCCCAAATACAATCATACAATCACTATCATACAATCACAATCATACAATCACAATCATACAATCACAATCATACTATCACAATCATACAATCACAATCATACAATCACAATCATACAATCACATTCACACAATCACAGTCATACAATCACAATCTTATAATCACAATCATACAATCACAATCATACAATCACAATCATACAATCGAAATCATACAACTACAATCTCCCAAATACAATCATACAATCACAATCATACAATCACAATCATACAATCACAATCATACAATCACAATCATACAATCACAATCATACAATCACAATCATACAATCACAATCATACAATCGCAATCATACAATCACAATCATACAATCACAATCATACAATCACAATCATACAATCACAATCATACAATCACAATCATACAATCACAAAAATACAATCATAATCATACAACCACAATCATACAATCGCAATCATTCAATCACAATCATACAATCATAATCATACAATCACAATCATACGATCGCAATCATACAATCACAATCCTACCATCACAATCATACAATCAGAATCATACAATCATAATCATACAATTACAATCATACATCACAATCATACAATCACAATCATACAATCGAAATCATACAACTACAATCTCCCAAATACAATCATACAATCACAATCATACAATCACTATCATACAATCACAATCATACAATCACAATCATACAATCACAATCATACAATAACAATCATACTATCACAATCATACAATCACAATCATACAATCGAAATCATACAACTACAATCTCCCAAATACAATCATACAATCACAATCATACAATCACAATCATACAATCACAATCATACAATCACAATCATACAATCGCAATCATACAATCACAATCATACAATCACAATCATACATTCACTATCATACAATCACAATCATACAATGAAAATCATACAATGACAATCATGCGGTCACAATCATGCAATCACAATCATACAATCGCAATCATACAATCGCAATCATACAATCACAATCATACAATCACAACCATACAATCACAATCATACAATCACAATAATACTATCGCAATCATACAATCACAATCATACCATCACAATCATACAATCACAATCATACAATCATTATCATACAATCACAATCATACAATCACAATCATACAATCGCAATCATACAATCACAACCATACAATCACAATCATACAATCACAATCATACAATCACAATCATACAATCGCAATCATACAATCACAATCATACAATCACAATCATACAATCACAATCATACAATCACAATCATACAATCACAATCATACAATCACAATCATACAATCACAAAAATACAATCATAATCATACAACCACAATCATACAATCGCAATCATACAATCACAATCGTACAATCACAATCGCACAATCACAATCATACAATCACAATCATACAATCACAATCATACAATCACAATCATACAATCACAATCATACAATCACAATCATACAATCACAATCATACAATCACAATCATACAATCACAACCATACAATCACAATAATACAGTCACCAGCATACAATCGCAATCATAAAATCGCAATCATACAATTACAATCTCTCAAATACAATCACACAATCACAATCATACAATCACAATCATACAATCGGAATCATACAATCACAATCGTACAATCACAACAATACAATCACGATCATACAATCACAATCGTACAATCACAACCATACTATCACAATCATACAATCACAATAATACAATCGCAATCGTACAATCGCAATCGAACAATCACAATCATACAATCAAAATCATACAATCACAATCATACAATCACAATCATACAATCGAAATCATACAACTACAATCTCCCAAATACAATCATACAATCACTATCATACAATCACAATCATACAATCACAATCATACAATCACAATCATACTATCACAATCATACAATCACAATCATACAATCACAATCATACAATCACATTCACACAATCACAGTCATACAATCACAATCTTACAATCACAATCATACAATCACAATCATACAATCACAATCGTACAATCACAATCGCACAATCACAATCATACAATCATAATCATACAATTACAATCATGCGATCACAATCATTCAATCATAATCATACAATCACAATCATACAATCACAATCGTACAATCACAATCGCACAATCACAATCATACAATCACAATCATACAATCACAATCATACAATCACAATCATACAATCACAATCATACAATCACAATCATACAATCACAATCATACAATCGCAATCATACAATCACAATCATACAATCACAATCATACAATCACTATCATACAATCACTATCATACAATCACAATCCTACAATCACAATCATACAATCACAATCATACAATCACAATCATACATTCACAATCATACAATCACAATCATACAATGAAAATCATACAATGACAATCATACGGTCACAATCATGCAATCACAATCATACAATCGCAATCATACAATCGCAATCATACAATCACAACCATACAATCACAATCATACAATCACAATAATACTATCGCAATCATACAATCACAATCATACCATCACAATCATACAATCACAATCATACAATCATTATCATGCAATCACAATCATACAATCACAATCATACAATCACAATCACACAATCACAATCATACAATCGCAATCCTACAATTACAATCTCCAAAATACAATCTCCCAAATACAATCATACAATCACTATCATACAATCACAATCATACAATCACAATCATACAATCACAATCATACTATCACAATCATACAATCACAATCATACAATCACAATCATACAATCACAGTCGTACTATCGGAATCATACAATCGCAATCATACCATCCCAATCATACAAACACAACCATACAATCATAATCATACAATCACAATCATACAATCATAATTATACAATCACAATCATACAATCACAATCATACAATCACAGTCATACAATCACAATCTTACAATCACAATCATACTATCACAATCATACAATCACAATCATACAATCACAATCATACAATCACAATCATACAATCACAATCATACAATCACAATCATACAATCGCAATCCTACGATTACAATCTCCAAAATACAATCTCCCAAATACAATCATACAATCACAATCATACAATCATAATCATACAATCACAATCATACAATCACAATCATGCAATCACAGTCATACAATCAGAATCATACAATCACAATCATACAATCACAATCATACAATCACAATAATACAGTCACCAGCATACAATCGCAATCATAAAATCGCAATTATACAATTACAATCTCCCAAATACAATCACATAATCACAATCATACAATCACAATCATACAATCGGAATCATACAATCACAATCATACAATCACAACAATACAATCACGATCATACAATCACAATCATACAATCACAATCATACAATCACAATCATACAATCACAATCATACTATCGCAATCATACAATCACAATCATACAATCACAATCATACAATCACAATCATACAATCACAATCATACTATCGCAATCATACAATCGCAATCATACCATCCCAATCATACAAACACAACCGTACAATCATAACCATACAATCACAATCATACAATCATAATTATACAATCACAATCATACAATCACAATCATACAATCACAGTCATACAATCACAATCTTACAATCACAATCATACTATCACAATCATACAATCACAATCATACAATCACAATCATACAATCACAATCATACAATCACAATCATACAATCGCAATCCTACGATTACAATTTCCAAAATACAATCTCCCAAATACAATCATACAATCACAATCATACAATCATAATCATACAATCACAATCATACAATCACAATCTTACAATCACAATCATACTATCACAATTATACAATCACAATCATACAATCACAATCATACAATCACAATCGTACATTCAAAATCATGCAATCACAATCACACAGTCACAATCATGCAATCACAATCATTCAATCATAATCATACAATCACAATCCTACAATCACAATCGTACAATCACAATCGTACAATCACAATCGCACAATCACAATCATACAATCACAGTCATACAATCACAATCTTACAATCACAATCATACTATCACAATCATACAATCACAATCATACAATCGGAATCATACAATCACAATCATACAATCACAACAATACAATCACGATCATACAATCACAATCGTACAATCACAACCATACTATCACAATCATACAATCACAATAATACAATCGCAATCGTACAATCGCAATCGAACAATCACAATCATACAATCACAATCATACAATCACAATCATACAATCACAATCATACAATCACAATCATACAATCACAATCATACAATCGAAATCATACAACTACAATCTCCCAAATACAATCATACAATCACTATCATACAATCACAATCATACAATCACAATCATACAATCACAATCATACTATCACAATCATACAATCACAATCATACAATCACAATCATACAATCACATTCACACAATCACAGTCATACAATCACAATCTTATAATCACAATCATACAATCACAATCATACAATCACAATCATACAATCGAAATCATACAACTACAATCTCCCAAATACAATCATACAATCACAATCATACAATCACAATCATACAATCACAATCATACAATCACAATCATACAATCACAATCATACAATCACAATCATACAATCACAATCATACAATCGCAATCATACAATCACAATCATACAATCACAATCATACAATCACAATCATACAATCACAATCATACAATCACAATCATACAATCACAAAAATACAATCATAATCATACAACCACAATCATACAATCGCAATCATTCAATCACAATCATACAATCATAATCATACAATCACAATCATACGATCGCAATCATACAATCACAATCCTACCATCACAATCATACAATCAGAATCATACAATCATAATCATACAATTACAATCATACATCACAATCATACAATCACAATCATACAATCGAAATCATACAACTACAATCTCCCAAATACAATCATACAATCACAATCATACAATCACTATCATACAATCACAATCATACAATCACAATCATACAATCA
The DNA here is from genome assembly GCF_050947335.1 of Megachile rotundata. NCBI lineage: Eukaryota > Metazoa > Arthropoda > Insecta > Hymenoptera > Megachilidae > Megachile > Megachile rotundata. The sequence continues at coordinate 743,118 of NW_027473372.1, read as the reverse complement.
CAATCATACAATAACAATCATACTATCACAATCATACAATCACAATCATACAATCGAAATCATACAACTACAATCTCCCAAATACAATCATACAATCACAATCATACAATCACAATCATACAATCACAATCATACAATCACAATCATACAATCGCAATCATACAATCACAATCATACAATCACAATCATACATTCACTATCATACAATCACAATCATACAATGAAAATCATACAATTACAATCATGCGGTCACAATCATGCAATCACAATCATACAATCGCAATCATACAATCGCAATCATACAATCACAATCATACAATCACAACCATACAATCACAATCATACAATCACAATAATACTATCGCAATCATACAATCACAATCATACCATCACAATCATACAATCACAATCATACAATCATTATCATACAATCACAATCATACAATCACAATCATACAATCGCAATCATACAATCACAACCATACAATCACAATCATACAATCACAATCATACAATCACAATCATACAATCGCAATCATACAATCACAATCATACAATCACAATCATACAATCACAATCATACAATCACAATCATACAATCACAATCATACAATCACAAAAATACAATCATAATCATACAACCACAATCATACAATCGCAATCATACAATCACAATCGTACAATCACAATCGCACAATCACAATCATACAATCACAATCATACAATCACAATCATACAATCACAATCATACAATCACAATCATACAATCACAATCATACAATCACAATCATACAATCACAATCATACAATCACAACCATACAATCACAATAATACAGTCACCAGCATACAATCGCAATCATAAAATCGCAATCATACAATTACAATCTCTCAAATACAATCACACAATCACAATCATACAATCACAATCATACAATCGGAATCATACAATCACAATCATACAATCACAACAATACAATCACGATCATACAATCACAATCGTACAATCACAACCATACTATCACAATCATACAATCACAATAATACAATCGCAATCGTACAATCGCAATCGAACAATCACAATCATACAATCAAAATCATACAATCACAATCATACAATCACAATCATACAATCGAAATCATACAACTACAATCTCCCAAATACAATCATACAATCACTATCATACAATCACAATCATACAATCACAATCATACAATCACAATCATACTATCACAATCATACAATCACAATCATACAATCACAATCATACAATCACATTCACACAATCACAGTCATACAATCACAATCTTACAATCACAATCATACAATCACAATCATACAATCACAATCGTACAATCACAATCGCACAATCACAATCATACAATCATAATCATACAATTACAATCATGCGATCACAATCATTCAATCATAATCATACAATCACAATCATACAATCACAATCGTACAATCACAATCGCACAATCACAATCATACAATCACAATCATACAATCACAATCATACAATCACAATCATACAATCACAATCATACAATCACAATCATACAATCACAATCATACAATCACAATCATACAATCACAATCATACAATCACAATCATACAATCACTATCATACAATCACTATCATACAATCACAATCCTACAATCACAATCATACAATCACAATCATACAATCACAATCATACATTCACAATCATACAATCACAATCATACAATGAAAATCATACAATGACAATCATACGGTCACAATCATGCAATCACAATCATACAATCGCAATCATACAATCGCAATCATACAATCACAACCATACAATCACAATCATACAATCACAATAATACTATCGCAATCATACAATCACAATCATACCATCACAATCATACAATCACAATCATACAATCATTATCATGCAATCACAATCATACAATCACAATCATACAATCACAATCACACAATCACAATCATACAATCGCAATCCTACAATTACAATCTCCAAAATACAATCTCCCAAATACAATCATACAATCACTATCATACAATCACAATCATACAATCACAATCATACAATCACAATCATACTATCACAATCATACAATCACAATCATACAATCACAATCATACAATCACATTCACACAATCACAGTCATACAATCACAATCATACAATCACAATCATACAATGAAAATCATACAATGACAATCATACGGTCACAATCATGCAATCACAATCATACAATCGCAATCATACAATCGCAATCATACAATCACAATCATACAATCACAACCATACAATCACAATAATACTATCGCAATCATACAATCACAATCATACCATCACAATCATACAATCACAATCATACAATCATTATCATACAATCACAATCATACAATCACAATCATACAATCGCAATCATACAATCACAACCATACAATCACAATTATACAATCACAATCATACTATCGCCATCATACAATCACAATCATACCATCACAATCATACCATCACAATCATACAATCACAATCATACAATCATAATCATACAATCACAATCATACAATCACAATCATACAATCACAATCATACAATCACAATCATGCAATCACAGTCATACAATCAGAATCATACAATCACAATCATACAATCACAATCATACAATCGCAATCATACAATTACAATCACCCAAATACAATCGTACAATCACAATCATACAATCACAATCATTCAATCGCAATAATACAGTCACCAGCATACAATCGCAATCATAAAATCGCAATCATACAATTACAATCTCCCAAATACAATCACACAATCACAATCATACAATCACAATCATACAATCGGAATCATACAATCACAATCATACAATCACAACAATACAATCACGATCATACAATCACAACCATACTATCCCAATCATACAATCACAATAACACAATCGCAATCGTACAACCACAACCATACTATCACAATCATACAATCACAATAATACAATCGCAATCATACAATCGCAATCATACTATCGCAATCATACAATCGCAATCACACGATCACAATCATACAGTCACAATCATACAGTCACAATCATACAATCACAATCATACAATCACAATCATACAATCGCAATCATACAATCACAATCATACAATCGCATTCATACAATCGCAATCATACAATCACAATCATACAATCACAATCATACAATCGCAATCATACAATTACAATCTCCCAAATACAATCTCCCAAATACAATCATACAATCACAATCATACAATCAAAATCATACAATCACAATCATACAATCACAATCATACTATCGCAATCATACTATCGCAATCATACAATCACAATCATATCACCGCAATCATACAATCACAATCATACAATCATAATCATACAATTACAATCATACAATCACAATCGTACAATCACAACCATACTATCACAATCATACAATCACAATAATACAATCGCAATCGTACAATCGCAATCGAACAATCACAATCATACAATCACAATCATACAATCACAATCATACAATCACAATCATACAATCGAAATCATACAACTACAATCTCCCAAATACAATCATACAATCACTATCATACAATCACAATCATACAATCACAATCATACTATCACAATCATACAATCACAATCATACAATCACAATCATACAATCACATTCATACAATCACAGTCATACAATCACAATCTTACAATCACAATCATACAATCACAATCATACAATCACAATCGTACAATCACAATCGCACAATCACAATCATACAATCATAATCATACAATTACAATCATGCGATCACAATCATTCAATCATAATCATACAATCACAATCATACATTCACAATCATACAATCACAATCATACAATGAAAATCATACAATGACAATCATACGGTCACAATCATGCAATCACAATCATACAATCGCAATCATACAATCGCAATCATACAATCACAATCATACAATCACAACCATACAATCACAATCATACAATCACAATAATACTATCGCAATCATACAATCACAATCATACCATCACAATCATACAATCACAATTATACAATCATTATCATACAATCACAATCATACAATCACAATCATACAATCGCAATCATACAATCACAACCATACAATCACAATCATACAATCACAATCATAATATCGCCATCATACAATCACAATCATACAATCACAATCATACAATCACAATCATACTATCACAATCATACAATCACAATCATACAATCACAATCATACAATCACATTCACACAATCACAGTCATACAATTACAATCTTACAATCACAATCATACAATCACAATCATACAATCACAATCGTACAATCACAATCGCACAATCACAATCATACAATCATAATCATACAATTACAATCATGCGATCACAATCATTCAATCATAATCATACAATCACAATCATACAATCACAATCGTACAATCACAATCGCACAATCACAATCATACAATCACAATCATACAATCACAATCATACAATCACAATCATACAATCACAATCATACAATCGAAATCATACAACTACAATCTCCCAAATACAATCATACAATCACTATCATACAATCACAATCATACAATCACAATCATACAATCACAATCATACTATCACAATCATACAATCACAATCATACAATCACAATCATACAATCACATTCACACAATCACAGTCATACAATCACAATCTTACAATCACAATCATACAATCACAATCATACAATCACAATCGTACAATCACAATCGCACAATCACAATCATACAATCATAATCATACAATTACAATCATGCGATCACAATCATTCAATCATAATCATACAATCACAATCATACAATCACAATCGTACAATCACAATCGCACAATCACAATCATACAATCACAATCATACAATCACAATCATACAATCACAATCATACAATCACAATCATACAATCACAATCATACAATCACAATCATACAATCACAATCATACAATCACAATCACACAATCACAATCATACAATCGCAATCCTACAATTACAATCTCCAAAATACAATCTCCCAAATACAATCATACAATCACTATCATACAATCACAATCATACAATCACAATCATACAATCACAATCATACTATCACAATCATACAATCACAATCATACAATCACAATCATACAATCACATTCACACAATCACAGTCATACAATCACAATCTTACAATCACAATCATACAATCACAATCATACAATCACAATCGTACAATCACAATCGCACAATCACAATCATACAATCATAATCATACAATTACAATCATGCGATCACAATCATTCAATCATAATCATACAATCACAATCATACAATCACAATCGTACAATCACAATCGCACAATCACAATCATACAATCACAATCATACAATCACAATCATACAATCACAATCATACAATCACAATCATACAATCACAATCATACAATCACTATCATACAATCACAATCCTACAATCACAATCATACAATCACAATCATACAATCACAATCATACATTCACAATCATACAATCACAATCATACAATGAAAATCATACAATGACAATCATACGGTCACAATCATGCAATCACAATCATACAATCGCAATCATACAATCGCAATCATACAATCACAACCATACAATCACAATCATACAATCACAATAATACTATCGCAATCATACAATCACAATCATACCATCACAATCATACAATCACAATCATACAATCATTATCATACAATCACAATCATACAATCACAATCATACAATCGCAATCATACAATCACAACCATACAATCACAATTATACAATCACAATCATACTATCGCCATCATACAATCACAATCATACCATCACAATCATACAATCACAATCATACAATCATAATCATACAATCACAATCATACAATCACAATCATACAATCACAATCATACAATCACAATCATGCAATCACAGTCATACAATCAGAATCATACAATCACAATCATACAATCACAATCATACAATCGCAATCATACAATTACAATCACCCAAATACAATCGTACAATCACAATCATACAATCACAATCATACAATCGCAATAATACAGTCACCAGCATACAATCGCAATCATACAATCACAATCATACAATCGCAATCATACAATCACAATCATACAATCGCATTCATACAATCGCAATCATACAATCACAATCATACAATCACAATCATACAATCGCAATCATACAATTACAATCTCCCAAATACAATCTCCCAAATACAATCATACAATCACAATCATACAATCAAAATCATACAATCACAATCATACAATCACAATCATACTATCGCAATCATACTATCGCAATCATACAATCACAATCATATCACCGCAATCATACAATCACAATCATACAATTATAATCATACAATTACAATCATACTATCACAATCATACAATCACAATCATACAATCAGAATCATACAATCGCAATCATACAATCGCAATCATACTATCGCAATCATACAATCGCAATCACACGATCACAATCATACAATCACAATCATACAGTCACAATCATACAATCACAATCATACAATCACAATCATACAATCGCAATCATACAATCACAATCATACAATCGCATTCATACAATTACAATCATACAATCACAATCATACAATCACAATCATACAATCACAATCATACAATCACAATCATACAATCACAATCATGCAATCACAATCATACAATCACGATCATACAATCACAATCACACAATCACAATCATACAATCGCAATCCTACAATTACAATCTCCAAAATACAATCTCCCAAATACAATCATACAATCACAATCATGCAATCATTATCATACAATCACAATCATACAATCACAGTCATACAATCACAATCTTACAATCACAGTCATACTATCACAATCATACAATCACAATCATACAATCACAATCATACAATCACAAAAATACAATCATAATCATACAACCACAATCATACAATCGCAATCATACAATCACAATCATACAATCATAATCATACAATCACAATCATACGATCGCAATCATACAATCACAATCATACCATCACAATCATACAATCAGAATCATACAATCATAATCATACAATTACAATCATACATCACAATCATACAATCACAATCATACAATCGAAATCATACAACTACAATCTCACTAATACAATCATACAATCACAATCATACAATCACTATCATACAATCACAATCATACAATCACAATCATACAATCACAATCATACAATCACAATCATACAATCACAATCATACAATCACAATCATACTATCACAATCATACAATCACAATCATACAATCACAATCATACAATCACATTCATACAATCACAGTCATACAATCACAATCTTACAATCACAATCATACAATCACAATCATACAATCACAATCGTACAATCACAATCGCACAATCACAATCATACAATCATAATCATACAATTACAATCATGCGATCACAATCATACAATCACAATCATACAATCACAATCATACAATCACAATCATACAATCACAATCATACAATCACAATCATACAATCACAATCATACAATCACTATCATACAATCACAATCCTACAATCACAATCATACAATCACAATCATACAATCACAATCATACATTCACAATCATACAATCACAATCATACAATCACAATCATACAATCACATTCATACAATCACAGTCATACAATCACAATCTTACAATCACAATCATACAATCACAATCATACAATCACAATCATACAATCACTATCATACAATCACAATCCTACAATCACAATCATACAATCACAATCATACAATCACAATCATACAATCACAATCATACAATGACAATCATACGGTCACAATCATGCAATCACAATCATACAATCGCAATCATACAATCGCAATCATACAATCACAATCATACAATCACAACCATACAATCACAATCATACAATCACAATAATACTATCGCAATCATACAATCACAATCATACCATCACAATCATACAATCACAATTATACAATCATTATCATACAATCACAATCATACAATCACAATCATACAATCGCAATCATACAATCACAACCATACAATCACAATCATACAATCACAATCATACTATCGCCATCATACAATCACAATCATACCATCACAATCATACAATCACAATCATACAATCATAATCATACAATCACAAACATACAATCACAATCATACAATCACAATCATGCAATCACAGTCATACAATCAGAATCATACAATCACAATCATACAATCACAATCATACAATCGCAATCATACAATTACAATCACCCAAATACAATCGTACAATCACAATCATACAATCACAACCATACAATCACAATAATACAGTCACCAGCATACAATCGCAATCATAAAATCGCAATCATACAATTACAATCTCTCAAATACAATCACACAATCACAATCATACAATCACAATCATACAATCGGAATCATACAATCACAATCATACAATCACAACAATACAATCACGATCATACAATCACAATCGTACAATCACAACCATACTATCACAACCATACAATCACAATAATACAATCGCAATCGTACAATCGCAATCGAACAATCACAATCATACAATCACAATCATACAATCACAATCATACAATCACAATCATACAATCACAATCATACAATCGAAATCATACAACTACAATCTCCCAAATACAATCATACAATCACTATCATACAATCACAATCATACAATCACAATCATACAATCACAATCATACTATCACAATCATACAATCACAATCATACAATCACAATCATACAATCACATTCACACAATCACAGTCATACAATCACAATCTTACAATCACAATCATACAATCACAATCATACAATCACAATCGTACAATCACAATCGCACAATCACAATCATACAATCATAATCATACAATTACAATCATGCGATCACAATCATTCAATCATAATCATACAATCACAATCATACAATCACAATCGTACAATCACAATCGCACAATCACAATCATACAATCACAATCATACAATCACAATCATACAATCACAATCATACAATCACAATCATACAATCACAATCATACAATCACAATCATACAATCACAATCATACAATCACAATCATACAATCACAATCATACAATCACTGTCATACAATCACAATCCTACAATCACAATCATACAATCACAATCATACAATCACAATCATACATTCACAATCATACAATCACAATCATACAATCACAATCATACAATGAAAATCATACAATGACAATCATACGGTCACAATCATGCAATCACAATCATACAATCGCAATCATACAATCGCAATCATACAATCACAATCATACAATCACAACCATACAATCACAATCATACAATCACAATAATACTATCGCAATCATACAATCACAATCATACCATCACAATCATACAATCACAATCATACAATCATTATCATACAATCACAATCATACAATCACAATCATACAATCGCAATCATACAATCACAACCATACAATCACAATTATACAATCACAATCATACTATCGCCATCATACAATCACAATCATACCATCACAATCATACAATCACAATCATACAATCATAATCATACAATCACAATCATACAATCACAATCATACAATCACAATCATGCAATCACAGTCATACAATCAGAATCATACAATCACAATCATACAATCACAATCATACAATCGCAATCATACAATTACAATCACCCAAATACAATCGTACAATCACAATCATACAATCACAATCATACAATCGCAATAATACAGTCACCAGCATACAATCGCAATCATAAAATCGCAATCATACAATTACAATCTCCCAAATACAATCACACAATCACAATCATACAATCACAATCATACAATCGGAATCATACAATCACAATCATACAATCACAACAATACAATCACGATCATACAATCACAATCATACAATCACAACCATACTATCACAATCATACAACCACAATAATACAATCGCAATCGTACAATCGCAATCGAACAATCACATCAATACGATCAGAATCATACAATCACAATCATAGAATCACAATCATAGACACGCAATCATACAATAACAACCATACTATCACAATCATACAATTACAATAATACAATCGCAATCGTACAACCACAACCATACTATCACAATCATACAATCACAATAATACAATCGCAATCATACAATCGCAATCATACTATCGCAATCATACAATCGCAATCACACGATCACAATCATACAATCACAATCATACAGTCACAATCATACAATCACAATCATACAATCACAATCATACAATCGCAATCATACAATCACAATCATACAATCGCATTCATACAATCGCAATCATACAATCACAATCATACAATCACAATCATACAATCGCAATCATACAATTACAATCTCCCAAATACAATCTCCCAAATACAATCATATAATCACAATCATACAATCAAAATCATACAATCACAATCATACAATCACAATCATACTATCGCAATCATACTATCGCAATCATACAATCACAATCATATCACCGCAATCATACAATCACAATCATACAATCATAATCATACAATTACAATCATACTATCACAATCATACAATCACAATCATACAATCAGAATCATACAATCGCAATCATACAATCGCAATCATACTATCGCAATCATACAATCGCAATCACACGATCACAATCATACAATCACAATCATACAGTCCCAATCATACAATCACAATCATACAATCACAATCATACAATCGCAATCATACAATCACAATCATACAATCGCATTCATACAATCGCAATCATACAATCACAATCATACAATCACAATCATACAATCATAATCAAAGAATCACAATCATACAATCGCAATCATACAATCGCAATCATACAATCGCAATCATACAATCACAATCATACAATCACAATCATACAATTACAATCATACAATCACAACCATACAATCACAATCATACAATCACAATCATACAATCACAATCATACAATCACAATCATGCAATCACAATCATACAATCACAATCATACAATCACAATCACACAATCACAATCATACAATCGCAATCCTACAATTACAATCTCCAAAATACAATCTCCCAAATACGATCATACAATCACAATCATGCAATCATTATCATACAATCACAATCATACAATCACAATCATACAATCACAATCATACAATCACATTCATACAATCACAGTCATACAATCACAATCTTACAATCACAATCATACAATCACAATCATACAATCACAATCGTACAATCACAATCGCACAATCACAATCATACAATCATAATCATACAATTACAATCATGCGATCACAATCATTCAATCATAATCATACAATCACAATCATACAATCACAATCGTACAATCACAATCGCACAATCACAATCATACAATCACAATCATACAATCACAATCATACAATCACAATCATACAATCACAATCATACAATCACAATCATACAATCACAATCATACAATCACAATCATACAATCACTATCATACAATCACAATCCTACAATCACAATCATACAATCACAATCATACAATCACAATCATACATTCACAATCATACAATCACAATCATACAATGAAAATCATACAATGACAATCATACGGTCACAATCATGCAATCACAATCATACAATCGCAATCATACAATCGCAATCATACAATCACAATCATACAATCACAACCATACAATCACAATCATACAATCACAATAATACTATCGCAATCATACAATCACAATCATACCATCACAATGATACAATCACAATCATACAATCATTATCATACAATCACAATCATACAATCACAATCATACAATCGCAATCATACAGTCACAACCATACAATCACAATCATACAATCACAATCATACTATCGCCATCATACAATCACAATCATACCATCACAATCATACAATCACAATCATACAATCATAATCATACAATCACAATCATACAATCACAATCATACAATCACAATCATGCAATCACGGTCATACAATCAGAATCATACAATCACAATCATACAATCACAATCATACAATCGCAATCATACAATTACAATCACCCAAATACAATCGTACAATCACAATCATACAATCACAATCATACAATCACAATAATACAGTCACCAGCATACAATCGCAATCATAAAATCGCAATCATACAATTACAATCTCCCAAATACAATCACACAACCACAATCATACAATCACAATCATACAATCGGAATCATACAATCACAATTATACAATCACAACAATACAATCACGATCATACAATCACAATCATACAATCACAACCATACTATCACAATCATACAATCACAATAATACAATCGCAATCGTACAATCGCAATCGAACAATCACAACCATACGATCACAATCATACAATCACAATCATAGAATCACAATCATACACACGCAATCATACAATCACAACCATACTATCACAATCATACAATCACAATAATACAATCGCAATCGTACAACCACAACCATACTATCACAATCATACAATCACAATAATACAATCGCAATCATACAATCACAATCATACAATCACAATCATACAATCACAATCATACAATCGCAAACATACAATTACAATCTCCCAAATACAATCTCCCAAATACAATCATACAATCACAATCATACAATCAAAATCATACAATCAAAGTCATACAATCACAATCATACAATCACAACCGTACAATCATAATCATACAATCACAATCATACAATCACAATCATACAATCACAATCATACTATCACAATCATACATTCAAAATCATACAATCACAATCATACTATCACAACCATACAATCACAATCATGCAATCACAATCATACAATCACAATCATACAATCGTAATCATACAATTACAACCATACTATCACAATCATACAATCAAAATCATACAATCACAATCATACAATCACAATCATACAATCGCAATCATACAATTACAATCTCCCAAATACAATCTCCCAAATACAATCATACAATCACAATCATACAATCGCAATCATACAATCACAATCATACAATCACAATCATACAATCACAATCATACAATCACAATCATACTATCACAATCATACATTCAAAATCATACAATCACAATCATACTATCACAACCATACAATCACAATCATGCAATCACAATCATACAATCACAATCGTACAATCACAATCATACAATCACAATCATACAATCACAATCATACAATCACAGTCGTACTATCGGAATCATACAATCGCAATCATACCATCCCAATCATACAAACACAACCATACAATCATAGTCATACAATCACAATCATACAATCATAATTATACAATCACAATCATACAATCACAATCATACAATCACAGTCATACAATCACAATCTTACAATCACAATCATACTATCACAATCATACAATCACAATCATACAATCACAATCATACAATCACAATCATACAATCACAATCATACAATCACAATCATACAATCACAATCATACAATCGCAATCCTACGATTACAATCTCCAAAATACAATCTCCCAAATACAATCATACAATCACAATCATACAATCATAATCATACAATCACAATCATACAATCACAATCATGCAATCACAGTCATACAATCAGAATCATACAATCACAATCATACAATCACAATCATACAATCACAATAATACAGTCACCAGCATACAATCGCAATCATAAAATCGCAATTATACAATTACAATCTCCCAAATACAATCACATAATCACAATCATACAATCACAATCATACAATCGGAATCATACAATCACAATCATACAATCACAACAATACAATCACGATCATACAATCACAATCATACAATCACAATCATACATTCAAAATCATACAATCACAATCATACTATCACAATCATACAATCACAATCATGCAATCACAATCATACAATCACAATCATACAATCACAATCATACTATCGCAATCATACAATCACAATCATACAATCACAATCATACAATCACAATCATACAATCACAATCATACTATCGCAATCATACAATCACAATCATACAATCACAATCATACAATCACAATCATACTATCGCAATCATACAATCGCAATCATACCATCCCAATCATACAAACACAACCGTACAATCATAATCATACAATCACAATCATACAATCATAATTATACAATCACAATCATACAATCACAATCATACAATCACAGTCATACAATCACAATCTTACAATCACAATCATACTATCACAATCATACAATCACAATCATACAATCACAATCATACAATCACAATCATACAATCACAATCATACAATCGCAATCCTACGATTACAATTTCCAAAATACAATCTCCCAAATACAATCATACAATCACAATCATACAATCATAATCATACAATCACAATCATACAATCACAATCTTACAATCACAATCATACTATCACAATTATACAATCACAATCATACAATCACAATCATACAATCACAATCGTACATTCAAAATCATGCAATCACAATCACACAGTCACAATCATGCAATCACAATCATTCAATCATAATCATACAATCACAATCCTACAATCACAATCGTACAATCACAATCGTACAATCACAATCGCACAATCACAATCATACAATCACAGTCATACAATCACAATCTTACAATCACAATCATACTATCACAATCATACAATCACAATCATACAATCGGAATCATACAATCACAATCATACAATCACAACAATACAATCACGATCATACAATCACAATCGTACAATCACAACCATACTATCACAATCATACAATCACAATAATACAATCGCAATCGTGCAATCGCAATCGAACAATCACAATCATACAATCACAATCATACAATCACAATCATACAATCACAATCATACAATCACAATCATACAATCGAAATCATACAACTACAATCTCCCAAATACAATCATACAATCACTATCATACAATCACAATCATACAATCACAATCATACAATCACAATCATACAATCACAATCATACAATCACATTCACACAATCACAGTCATACAATCACAATCTTATAATCACAATCATACAATCACAATCATACAATCACAATCGTACAATCACAATCGCACAATCACAATCATACAATCATAATCATACAATTACAATCATGCGATCACAATCATTCAATCATAATCATACAATCACAATCATACAATCACAATCGTACAATCACAATCGCACAATCACAATCATACAATCACAATCATACAATCACAATCATACAATCACAATCATACAATCACAATCATACAATCACAATCATACAATCACAATCATACAATCACAATCATACAATCACAATCATACAATCACTATCATACAATCACAATCCTACAATCACAATCATACAATCACAATCATACAATCACAATCATACATTCACAATCATACAATCACAATCATACAATCACAATCATACAATGAAAATCATACAATGACAATCATACGGTCACAATCATGCAATCACAATCATACAATCGCAATCATACAATCGCAATCATACAATCACAATCATACAATCACAACCATACAATCACAATCATACAATCACAATAATACTATCGCAATCATACAATCACAATCATACCATCACAATCATACAATCACAATCATACAATCATTATCATACAATCACAATCATACAATCACAATCATACAATCGCAATCATACAATCACAACCATACAATCACAATTATACAATCACAATCATACTATCGCCATCATACAATCACAATCATACCATCACAATCATACAATCACAATCATACAATCATAATCATACAATCACAATCATACAATCACAATCATACAATCACAATCATGCAATCACAGTCATACAATCAGAATCATACAATCACAATCATTCAATCACAATCATACAATCGCAATCATACAATTACAATCACCCAAATACAATCGTACAATCACAATCATACAATCACAATCATACAATCGCAATAATACAGTCACCAGCATACAATCGCAATCATAAAATCGCAATCATACAATTACAATCTCCCAAATACAATCACACAATCACAATCATACAATCACAATCATACAATCGGAATCATACAATCACAATCATACAATCACAACAATACAATCACGATCATACAATCACAATCATACAATCACAACCATACTATCACAATCATACAACCACAATAATACAATCGCAATCGTACAATCGCAATCGAACAATCACAACCATACGATCAGAATCATACAATCACAATCATAGAATCACAATCATAGACACGCAATCATACAATAACAACCATACTATCACAATCATACAATCACAATAATACAATCGCAATCGTACAACCACAACCATACTATCACAATCATACAATCACAATAATACAATCGCAATCATACAATCGCAATCATACAATCGCAATCACACGATCACAATCATACAATCACAATCATACAGTCACAATCATACAATCACAATCATACAATCACAATCATACAATCGCAATCATACAATCACAATCATACAATCGCATTCATACAATCGCAATCATACAATCACAATCATACAATCACAATCATACAATCGCAATCATACAATTACAATCTCCCAAATACAATCTCCCAAATACAATCATACAATCACAATCATACAATCAAAATCATACAACCACAATCATACAATCACAATCATACTATCGCAATCATACTATCGCAATCATACAATCACAATCATATCACCGCAATCATACAATCACAATCATACAATCATAATCATACAATTACAATCATACTATCACAATCATACAATCACAATCATACAATCAGAATCATACAATCGCAATCATACAATCGCAATCATACTATCGCAATCATACAATCGCAATCACACGATCACAATCATACAATCACAATCATACAGTCCCAATCATACAATCACAATCATACAATCACAATCATACAATCGCAATCATACAATCACAATCATACAATCGCATTCATACAATCGCAATCATACAATCACAATCATACAATCACAATCATACAATCATAATCATACAATCACAATCATACAATCGCAATCATACAATCGCAATCATACAATCGCAATCATACAATCACAATCATACAATCACAATCATACAATTACAATCATAGAATCACAATCATACAATCACAATCATACAATCACAATCATACAATCACAATCATACAATCACAATCATGCAATCACAATCATACAATCACAATCATACAATCACAATCACACAATCACAATCATACAATCGCAATCCTACAATTACAATCTCCAAAATACAATCTCCCAAATACGATCATACAATCACAATCATGCAATCATTATCATACAATCACAATCATACAATCACAATCATACAATCACAATCATACAATCACAATCATACAATCACAATCATACAATCACATTCATACAATCACAGTCATACAATCACAATCTTACAATCACAATCATACAATCACAATCATACAATCACAATCGTACAATCACAATCGCACAATCACAATCATACAATCATAATCATACAATTACAATCATGCGATCACAATCATTCAATCATAATCATACAATCACAATCATACAATCACAATCGTACAATCACAATCGCACAATCACAATCATACAATCACAATCATACAATCACAATCATACAATCACAATCATACAATCACAATCATACAATCACAATCATACAATCACAATCATACAATCACAATCATACAATCACTATCATACAATCACAATCCTACAATCACAATCATACAATCACAATCATGCAATCACAATCATACATTCACAATCATACAATCACAATCATACAATGAAAATCATACAATGACAATCATACGGTCACAATCATGCAATCACAATCATACAATCGCAATCATACAATCGCAATCATACAATCACAATCATACAATCACAACCATACAATCACAATCATACAATCACAATAATACTATCGCAATCATACAATCACAATCATACCATCACAATGATACAATCACAATCATACAATCATTATCATACAATCACAATCATACAATCACAATCATACAATCGCAATCATACAATCACAACCATACAATCACAATCATACAAACACAATCATACTACCGCCATCATACAATCACAATCATACCATCACAATCATACAATCACAATCATACAATCATAATCATACAATCACAATCATACAATCACAATCATACAATCACAATCATGCAATCACAGTCATACAATCAGAATCATACAATCACAATCATACAATCACAATCATACAATCGCAATCATACAATTACAATCACCCAAATACAATCGTACAATCACAATCATACAATCACAATCATACAATCACAATAATACAGTCACCAGCATACAATCGCAATCATAAAATCGCAATCATACAATTACAATCACACAATCACAATCATACAATCACAATCATACAATCGGAATCATACAATCACAATTATACAATCACAACAATACAATCACGATCATACAATCACAATCATACAATCACAACCATACTATCACAATCATACAATCACAATAATACAATCGCAATCGTACAATCGCAATCGAACAATCACAACCATACGATCACAATCATACAATCACAATCATAGAATCACAATCATACACACGCAATCATACAATCACAACCATACTATCACAATCATACAATCACAATAATACAATCGCAATCGTACAACCACAACCATACTATCACAATCATACAATCACAATAATACAATCGCAATCATACAATCACAATCATACAATCACAATCATACAATCACAATCATACAATCGCAATCATACAATTACAATCTCCCAAATACAATCTCCCAAATACAATCATACAATCACAATCATACAATCAAAATCATACAATCAAAGTCATACAATCACAATCATACAATCACAACCGTACAATCATAATCATACAATCACAATAATACAATCATAATCATACAATCACAATCATACAATCGCAATCATACAATCACAATCATACAATCACAATCATACTATCGCAATCATACTATCGCAATCATACAATCACAATCATATCATCGCAATCATACAATCACAATCATACAATCGTAATCATACAATTACAACCATACTATCACAATCATACAATCAAAATCATACAATCACAATCATACAATCACAATCATACAATCGCAATCATACAATTACAATCTCCCAAATACAATCTCCCAAATACAATCATACAATCACAATCATACAATCGCAATCATACAATCACAATCATACAATCACAATCATACAATCACAATCATACAATCACAATCATACAATCACAATCATAGTATCGCAATCATACAATCGCAATCATACCATCCCAATCATACAAACACAACCGTACAATCATAATCATACAATCACAATCATACAATCATAATTATACAATCACAATCATACAATCACAATCATACAATCACAGTCATACAATCACAATCTTACAATCACAATCATACTATCACAATCATACAATCACAATCATACAATCACAATCATACAATCACAATCATACAATCACAATCATACAATCGCAATCCTACGATTACAATTTCCAAAATACAATCTCCCAAATACAATCATACAATCACAATCATACAATCATAATCATACAATCACAATCATACAATCACAATCTTACAATCACAATCATACTATCACAATTATACAATCACAATCATACAATCACAATCATACAATCACAATCGTACATTCAAAATCATGCAATCACAATCACACAGTCACAATCATGCAATCACAATCATTCAATCATAATCATACAATCACAATCCTACAATCACAATGGTACAATCACAATCGTACAATCACAATCGCACAATCACAATCATACAATCACAGTCATACAATCACAATCTTACAATCACAATCATACTATCACAATCATACAATCACAATCATACAATCGAAATCATACAACTACAATCTCCCAAATACAATCATACAATCACAATCATACAATCACAATCATACAATCGCAATCATACAATCACAATCATACAATCGCATTCATACAATCGCAATCATACAATCACAATCATACAATCACAATCATACAATCATAATCATACAATCACAATCATACAATCGCAATCATACAATCGCAATCATACAATCGCAATCATACAATCACAATCATACAATCACAATCATACAATTACAATCATACAATCACAATCATACAATCACAATCATACAATCACAATCATACAATCACAATCATACAATCACAATCACACAATCACAATCATACAATCGCAATCCTACAATTACAATCTCCAAAATACAATCTCCCAAATACAATCATACAATCACAATCATGCAATCATTATCATACAATCACAATCATACAATCACAATCATACAATCACAGTCATACAATCACAATCTTACAATCACAGTCATACTATCACAATCATACAATCACAATCATACAATCACAATCATACAATCACAATCATACATTCAAAATCATGCAATCACAATCACACAGTCACAATCATGCAATCACAATCATTCAATCATAATCATACAATCACAATCCTACAATCACAATCGTACAATCACAATCGTACAATCACAATCGCACAATCACAATCATACAATCACAGTCATACAATCATAATCTTACAATCACAATCATACTATCACAATCATACAATCACAATCATACAATCACAATCATACAATCGCAATCATACAATCACAATCATACAATCATAATCATACCCTCACAATCATACGATCGCAATCATACAATCACAATCATACCATCACAATCATACAATCACAATCATACAATCATAATCAAACAATTACAATCATACATCACAATCATACAATCACAATCATACAATCGAAATCATACAACTACAATATCCCAAATACAATCATACAATCACAATCATACAATCACAATCATACAATCACAACCATACAATCACAATCATACAATCGCAATCATACAATCACAATCATACAATCACAATCATACAATCACAATCATACAATAACAATCATACAATCACAATCATACAATCACAATCATACAATCACAATCATACAATCACAAAAATACAATCATAATCATACAACCACAATCATACAATCGCAATCATACAATCACAATCATACAATCATAATCATACAATCACAATCATACGATCGCAATCATACAATCACAATCATACCATCACAATCATACAATCAGAATCATACAATCATAATCATACAATTACAATCATACATCACAATCATACAATCGAAATCATACAACTACAATCTCCCAAATACAATCATACAATCACAATCATACAATCACTATCATACAATCACAATCATACAATCACAATCAAACAATCACAATCATACAATCACAATCATACTATCACAATCATACAATCACAATCATACAATCACAATCATACAATCACATTCATAAAATCACAGTCATACAATCACAATCTTACAATCACAATCATACAATCACAATCATACAATCACAATCGTACAATCACAATCGCACAATCACAATCATACAATCATAATCATACAATTACAATCATGCGATCACAATCATTCAATCATAATCATACAATCACAATCATACAATCACAATCGTACAATCACAATCGCACAATCACAATCATACAATCACAATCATACAATCACAATCATACAATCACAATCATACAATCACAATCATACAATCACAATCATACATTCACAATCATACAATCACAATCATACAATGAAAATCATACAATGACAATCATACGGTCACAATCATGCAATCACAATCATACAATCACAATCATACAATCACAATCATACAATCACAATCATACAATCACAATCATACAATCACAATCATACAATCACAATCACACAATCGCAATCCTACGATTACAATCTCCAAAATACAATCTCCCAAATACAATCATACAATCACAATCATACAATCACAATCATGCAATCACAGTCATACAATCAGAATCATACAATCACAATCACACAATCACAATCATACAATCACAATAATACAGTCACCAGCATACAATCGCAATCATAAAATCGCAATTATACAATTACAGTCTCCCAAATACAATCACACAATCACAATCATACAATCACAATCATACAATCGGAATCATACAATCACAATCATACAATCACAACAATACAATCACGATCATACAATCACAATCATACAATCACAACCATACTATCACAATCATACAATCGCAATCGTACAATCGCAATCGAACAATCACAACCATACGATCACAATCATACAATCACAATCATAGATTCACAATCATACACACGCAATCATACAATCACAACCATACTATCACAATTATACAATCACAATCATACAATCGCAATCATACAATTACAATCTCCCAAATACAATCTCCCAAATACAATCATACAATCACAATCATACAATCACAATCATACACTCACATTCATACAATCACAGTCATACAATCACAATCTTACAATCACAATCATACAATCACAATCATACAATCACAGACATACAATCACAGTCATACAATCACAATCATACTATCACAATCATACAATCACAATCATACAATCACAATCATACAATCGCAATCATACAATCGCGATCATACAATCGCAATCATACAATCATAATCATACAATTACAATCATACAATCACAATCATACAATCACAATCATACAATCACAATCTTACAATCACAATCATACAACCACAATCAGACAATCACAATCATACAATCACAATCATACAATCACAATCATACAATCACAATCACACAATCACAATCATACAATCACAATCATACAATCAATATCATACAATCACAATCATACTATCGCAATCATACAATCACAATCATACCATCACAATCATACAATCACAACCATACAATCACAATCATGCAATCACAATCATACAATCACATTCATACAATCGCAATCATACAATCACAATCATACAATCACAATCATACTATCGCAATCATACAATCGCAGTCATACCATCACAATCAAACAAACACAACCGTACAATCATAATCATACAATCACAATCATACAATCACAATGATACAATCACAATCATACAATCAAAATCATACGACCGCAATCATACGATCACAATCATACGATCACAATCATTCAATCACAATCATACAATCACAATCATACAAAAACAATCATACAATCACAATCATACTATCGCAATCCTACGATTACAATTTCCAAAATACAATCTCCCAAATACAATCATACAATCACAATCATACAATCATAATCATACAATCACAATCATACAATCACAATCTTACAATCACAATCATACTATCACAATTATACAATCACAATCATACAATCACAATCATACAATCACAATCGTACATTCAAAATCATGCAATCACAATCACACAGTCACAATCATGCAATCACAATCATTCAATCATAATCATACAATCACAATCCTACAATCACAATGGTACAATCACAATCGTACAATCACAATCGCACAATCACAATCATACAATCACAGTCATACAATCACAATCTTACAATCACAATCATACTATCACAATCATACAATCACAATCATACAATCGAAATCATACAACTACAATCTCCCAAATACAATCATACAATCACAATCATACAATCACAATCATACAATCGCAATCATACAATCACAATCATACAAACGCATTCATACAATCGCAATCATACAATCACAATCATACAATCACAATCATACAATCATAATCATACAATCACAATCATACAATCGCAATCATACAATCGCAATCATACAATCGCAATCATACAATCACAATCATACAATCACAATCATACAATTACAATCATACAACCACAATCATACAATCACAATCATACAATCACAATCATACAATCACAATCATACAATCACAATCACACAATCACAATCATACAATCGCAATCCTACAATTACAATCTCCAAAATACAATCTCCCAAATACAATCATACAATCACAATCATGCAATCATTATCATACAATCACAATCATACAATCACAATCATACAATCACAGTCATACAATCACAATCTTACAATCACAGTCATACTATCACAATCATACAATCACAATCATACAATCACAATCATACAATCACAATCATACATTCAAAATCATGCAATCACAATCACACAGTCACAATCATGCAATCACAATCATTCAATCATAATCATACAATCACAATCCTACAATCACAATCGTACAATCACAATCGTACAATCACAATCGCACAATCACAATCATACAATCACAGTCATACAATCATAATCTTACAATCACAATCATACTATCACAATCATACAATCACAATCATACAATCACAATCATACAATCGCAATCATACAATCACAATCATACAATCATAATCATACCCTCACAATCATACGATCGCAATCATACAATCACAATCATACCATCACAATCATACAATCACAATCATACAATCATAATCAAACAATTACAATCATACATCACAATCATACAATCACAATCATACAATCGAAATCATACAACTACAATATCCCAAATACAATCATACAATCACAATCATACAATCACAATCATACAATCACAATCATACAATCACAATCATACAATCGCAATCATACAATCACAATCATACAATCACAATCATACAATCACAATCATACAATAACAATCATACAATCACAATCATACAATCACAATCATACAATCACAATCATACAATCACAAAAATACAATCATAATCATACAACCACAATCATACAATCGCAATCATACAATCACAATCATACAATCATAATCATACAATCACAATCATACGATCGCAATCATACAATCACAATCATACCATCACAATCATACAATCAGAATCATACAATCATAATCATACAATTACAATCATACATCACAATCATACAATCGAAATCATACAACTACAATCTCCCAAATACAATCATACAATCACAATCATACAATCACTATCATACAATCACAATCATACAATCACAATCAAACAATCACAATCATACAATCACAATCATACTATCACAATCATACAATCACAATCATACAATCACAATCATACAATCACATTCATAAAATCACAGTCATACAATCACAATCTTACAATCACAATCATACAATCACAATCATACAATCACAATCGTACAATCACAATCGCACAATCACAATCATACAATCATAATCATACAATTACAATCATGCGATCACAATCATTCAATCATAATCATACAATCACAATCATACAATCACAATCGTACAATCACAATCGCACAATCACAATCATACAATCACAATCATACAATCACAATCATACAATCACAATCATACAATCACAATCATACAATCACAATCATACATTCACAATCATACAATCACAATCATACAATGAAAATCATACAATGACAATCATACGGTCACAATCATGCAATCACAATCATACAATCACAATCATACAATCACAATCATACAATCACAATCATACAATCACAATCATACAATCACAATCATACAATCACAATCATACAATCACAATCACACAATCGCAATCCTACGATTACAATCTCCAAAATACAATCTCCCAAATACAATCATACAATCACAATCATACAATCACAATCATGCAATCACAGTCATACAATCAGAATCATACAATCACAATCACACAATCACAATCATACAATCACAATAATACAGTCACCAGCATACAATCGCAATCATAAAATCGCAATTATACAATTACAGTCTCCCAAATACAATCACACAATCACAATCATACAATCACAATCATACAATCGGAATCATACAATCACAATCATACAATCACAACAATACAATCACGATCATACAATCACAATCATACAATCACAACCATACTATCACAATCATACAATCGCAATCGTACAATCGCAATCGAACAATCACAACCATACGATCACAATCATACAATCACAATCATAGATTCACAATCATACACACGCAATCATACAATCACAACCATACTATCACAATTATACAATCACAATCATACAATCGCAATCATACAATTACAATCTCCCAAATACAATCTCCCAAATACAATCATACAATCACAATCATACAATCACAATCATACACTCACATTCATACAATCACAGTCATACAATCACAATCTTACAATCACAATCATACAATCACAATCATACAATCACAGACATACAATCACAGTCATACAATCACAATCATACTATCACAATCATACAATCACAATCATACAATCACAATCATACAATCGCAATCATACAATCGCGATCATACAATCGCAATCATACAATCATAATCATACAATTACAATCATACAATCACAATCATACAATCACAATCATACAATCACAATCTTACAATCACAATCATACAACCACAATCAGACAATCACAATCATACAATCACAATCATACAATCACAATCATACAATCACAATCACACAATCACAATCATACAATCACAATCATACAATCAATATCATACAATCACAATCATACTATCGCAATCATACAATCACAATCATACCATCACAATCATACAATCACAACCATACAATCACAATCATGCAATCACAATCATACAATCACATTCATACAATCGCAATCATACAATCACAATCATACAATCACAATCATACTATCGCAATCATACAATCGCAGTCATACCATCACAATCAAACAAACACAACCGTACAATCATAATCATACAATCACAATCATACAATCACAATGATACAATCACAATCATACAATCAAAATCATACGACCGCAATCATACGATCACAATCATACGATCACAATCATTCAATCACAATCATACAATCACAATCATACAAAAACAATCATACAATCACAATCATACTATCGCAATCATACAATCACAATCATACAATCACAATCATACAATCATAATCATACAATTACAATGATACTATCACAATCATACAATCAAAATCATACAATCGCAATCATACAATCACAATCACACAATCACAATCATACAATCACAATCATACTATCGCAATCATACAATCACAATCATACTATCGCAATCATACAATCACAATCATACAATCACAATCATACAATCACAATCCTACAATCACAATGGTACAATCACAATCGTACAATCACAATCGCACAATCACAATCATACAATCACAGTCATACAATCACAATCTTACAATCACAATCATACTATCACAATCATACAATCACAATCATACAATCGAAATCATACAACTACAATCTCCCAAATACAATCATACAATCACAATCATACAATCACAATCATACAATCGCAATCATACAATCACAATCATACAATCGCATTCATACAATCGCAATCATACAATCACAATCATACAATCGCAATCATACAATCGCAATCATACAATCACAATCATACAATCACAATCATACAATTACAATCATACAATCACAATCATACAATCACAATCATACAATCACAATCATACAATCACAATCATACAATCACAATCACACAATCACAATCATACAATCGCAATCCTACAATTACAATCTCCAAAATACAATCTCCCAAATACAATCATACAATCACAATCATGCAATCATTATCATACAATCACAATCATACAATCACAATCATACAATCACAGTCATACAATCACAATCTTACAATCACAGTCATACTATCACAATCATACAATCACAATCATACAATCACAATCATACAATCACAATCATACATTCAAAATCATGCAATCACAATCACACAGTCACAATCATGCAATCACAATCATTCAATCATAATCATACAATCACAATCCTACAATCACAATCGTACAATCACAATCGTACAATCACAATCGCACAATCACAATCATACAATCACAGTCATACAATCATAATCTTACAATCACAATCATACTATCACAATCATACAATCACAATCATACAATCACAATCATACAATCGCAATCATACAATCACAATCATACAATCATAATCATACCCTCACAATCATACGATCGCAATCATACAATCACAATCATACCATCACAATCATACAATCACAATCATACAATCATAATCAAACAATTACAATCATACATCACAATCATACAATCACAATCATACAATCGAAATCATACAACTACAATATCCCAAATACAATCATACAATCACAATCATACAATCACAATCATACAATCACAATCATACAATCACAATCATACAATCGCAATCATACAATCACAATCATACAATCACAATCATACAATCACAATCATACAATAACAATCATACAATCACAATCATACAATCACAATCATACAATCACAATCATACAATCACAAAAATACAATCATAATCATACAACCACAATCATACAATCGCAATCATACAATCACAATCATACAATCATAATCATACAATCACAATCATACGATCGCAATCATACAATCACAATCATACCATCACAATCATACAATCAGAATCATACAATCATAATCATACAATTACAATCATACATCACAATCATACAATCGAAATCATACAACTACAATCTCCCAAATACAATCATACAATCACAATCATACAATCACTATCATACAATCACAATCATACAATCACAATCAAACAATCACAATCATACAATCACAATCATACTATCACAATCATACAATCACAATCATACAATCACAATCATACAATCACATTCATAAAATCACAGTCATACAATCACAATCTTACAATCACAATCATACAATCACAATCATACAATCACAATCGTACAATCACAATCGCACAATCACAATCATACAATCATAATCATACAATTACAATCATGCGATCACAATCATTCAATCATAATCATACAATCACAATCATACAATCACAATCGTACAATCACAATCGCACAATCACAATCATACAATCACAATCATACAATCACAATCATACAATCACAATCATACAATCACAATCATACAATCACAATCATACATTCACAATCATACAATCACAATCATACAATGAAAATCATACAATGACAATCATACGGTCACAATCATGCAATCACAATCATACAATCACAATCATACAATCACAATCATACAATCACAATCATACAATCACAATCATACAATCACAATCATACAATCACAATCACACAATCGCAATCCTACGATTACAATCTCCAAAATACAATCTCCCAAATACAATCATACAATCACAATCATACAATCACAATCATGCAATCACAGTCATACAATCAGAATCATACAATCACAATCACACAATCACAATCATACAATCACAATAATACAGTCACCAGCATACAATCGCAATCATAAAATCGCAATTATACAATTACAGTCTCCCAAATACAATCACACAATCACAATCATACAATCACAATCATACAATCGGAATCATACAATCACAATCATACAATCACAACAATACAATCACGATCATACAATCACAATCATACAATCACAACCATACTATCACAATCATACAATCGCAATCGTACAATCGCAATCGAACAATCACAACCATACGATCACAATCATACAATCACAATCATAGATTCACAATCATACACACGCAATCATACAATCACAACCATACTATCACAATTATACAATCACAATCATACAATCGCAATCATACAATTACAATCTCCCAAATACAATCTCCCAAATACAATCATACAATCACAATCATACAATCACAATCATACACTCACATTCATACAATCACAGTCATACAATCACAATCTTACAATCACAATCATACAATCACAATCATACAATCACAGACATACAATCACAGTCATACAATCACAATCATACTATCACAATCATACAATCACAATCATACAATCACAATCATACAATCGCAATCATACAATCGCGATCATACAATCGCAATCATACAATCATAATCATACAATTACAATCATACAATCACAATCATACAATCACAATCATACAATCACAATCTTACAATCACAATCATACAACCACAATCAGACAATCACAATCATACAATCACAATCATACAATCACAATCATACAATCACAATCACACAATCACAATCATACAATCACAATCATACAATCAATATCATACAATCACAATCATACTATCGCAATCATACAATCACAATCATACCATCACAATCATACAATCACAACCATACAATCACAATCATGCAATCACAATCATACAATCACATTCATACAATCGCAATCATACAATCACAATCATACAATCACAATCATACTATCGCAATCATACAATCGCAGTCATACCATCACAATCAAACAAACACAACCGTACAATCATAATCATACAATCACAATCATACAATCACAATGATACAATCACAATCATACAATCAAAATCATACGACCGCAATCATACGATCACAATCATACGATCACAATCATTCAATCACAATCATACAATCACAATCATACAAAAACAATCATACAATCACAATCATACTATCGCAATCATACAATCACAATCATACAATCACAATCATACAATCATAATCATACAATTACAATGATACTATCACAATCATACAATCAAAATCATACAATCGCAATCATACAATCACAATCACACAATCACAATCATACAATCACAATCATACTATCGCAATCATACAATCACAATCATACTATCGCAATCATACAATCACAATCATACAATCACAATCATACAATCACAATCATACTATCGCAATCATACAATCGCAATCATACCATCACAATCATACAAACACAACCGTACAATCATAATCATACAATCACAATCATACAATCATAATTATACAATCACAAACATACAATCACAATCATACAATCACAGTCATACAATCACAATCTTACAATCACAATCATACTATCACAATCATACAATCACAATCATACAATCACAATCATACAATCACAATCATACAATCACAATCATACAATCACAATCATACAATCACAATCATACAATCACAATCATACAATCACAATCATACAATCACAATCATACAATCGCAATCCTACGATTACAATCTCCAAAATACAATCTCCCAAATACAATCATACAATCACAATCATACAATCATAATCATACAATCACAATCATACAATCACAATCTTACAATCACAATCATACTATCACAATCATACAATCACAATCATACAATCACAATCATACATTCAAAATCATGCAATCACAATCACACAGTCACAATCATGCAATCACAATCATTCAATCGTAATCATACAATCACAATCCTACAATCACAATCGTACAATCGCAATCGCACAATCACAATCATACAATCACAGTCATACAATCACAATCTTACAATCACAATCATACTATCACAATCATACAATCACAATCATACAATCACAATCATACAATCACAATCATACTATCACAATCATACAATCACAATCATACAATCACAATCATACAATCACAATCATACAATCACAATCATACAATCACAATCATACAATCACAATCATACATTCACAAAAATACAATCATAATCATACAATCACAATCATACAATCGCAATCATACAATCACAATCATACGATCATAATCATACAATCACAATCATACAATCACAATCATACAATCGCAATCATACAATCACAATCACACAATCACAATC
Source organism: Megachile rotundata (assembly GCF_050947335.1). NCBI lineage: Eukaryota > Metazoa > Arthropoda > Insecta > Hymenoptera > Megachilidae > Megachile > Megachile rotundata. Next base: position 710,934 of record NW_027473372.1, on the reverse strand, counting down.
ATACAATCACAATCATACAATAACAATCATACAATCACAATCATACAATCACAATCATACAATCACAATCATACAATCACAAAAATACAATCATAATCATACAACCACAATCATACAATCGCAATCATACAATCACAATCATACAATCATAATCATACAATCACAATCATACGATCGCAATCATACTATCACAATCATACCATCACAATCATACAATCAGAATCATACAATCATAATCATACAATTACAATCATACATCACAATCATACAATCGAAATCATACAACTACAATCTCCCAAATACAATCATACAATCACAATCATACAATCACTATCATACAATCACAATCATACAATCACAATCAAACAATCACAATCATACAATCACAATCATACTATCACAATCATACAATCACAATCATACAATCACAATCATACAATCACATTCATAAAATCACAGTCATACAATCACAATCTTACAATCACAATCATACAATCACAATCATACAATCACAATCGTACAATCACAATCGCACAATCACAATCATACAATCATAATCATACAATTACAATCATGCGATCACAATCATTCAATCATAATCATACAATCACAATCATACAATCACAATCGTACAATCACAATCGCACAATCACAATCATACAATCACAATCATACAATCACAATCATACAATCACAATCATACAATCACAATCATACAATCACAATCATACAATCGCAATCCTACGATTACAATCTCCAAAATACAATCTCCCAAATACAATCATACAATCACAATCATACAATCATAATCATACAATCACAATCATACAATCACAATCTTACAATCACAATCATACTATCACAATCATACAATCACAATCATACAATCACAATCATACATTCAAAATCATGCAATCACAATCACACAGTCACAATCATGCAATCACAATCATTCAATCGTAATCATACAATCACAATCCTACAATCACAATCGTACAATCGCAATCGCACAATCACAATCATACAATCACAGTCATACAATCACAATCTTACAATCACAATCATACTATCACAATCATACAATCACAATCATACAATCACAATCATACAATCACAATCATACTATCACAATCATACAATCACAATCATACAATCACAATCATACAATCACAATCATACAATCACAATCATACATTCACAAAAATACAATCATAATCATACAATCACAATCATACAATCGCAATCATACAATCACAATCATACGATCATAATCATACAATCACAATCATACAATCACAATCATACAATCGCAATCATACAATCACAATCACACAATCACAATCATACAATCACAATCATACAATAACAATCATACAATCACAATCATACAATCACAATCATACAATCACAATCATACAATCACAAAAATACAATCATAATCATACAACCACAATCATACAATCGCAATCATACAATCACAATCATACAATCATAATCATACAATCACAATCATACGATCGCAATCATACTATCACAATCATACCATCACAATCATACAATCAGAATCATACAATCATAATCATACAATTACAATCATACATCACAATCATACAATCGAAATCATACAACTACAATCTCCCAAATACAATCATACAATCACAATCATACAATCACTATCATACAATCACAATCATACAATCACAATCAAACAATCACAATCATACAATCACAATCATACTATCACAATCATACAATCACAATCATACAATCACAATCATACAATCACATTCATAAAATCACAGTCATACAATCACAATCTTACAATCACAATCATACAATCACAATCATACAATCACAATCGTACAATCACAATCGCACAATCACAATCATACAATCATAATCATACAATTACAATCATGCGATCACAATCATTCAATCATAATCATACAATCACAATCATACAATCACAATCGTACAATCACAATCGCACAATCACAATCATACAATCACAATCATACAATCACAATCATACAATCACAATCATACAATCACAATCATACAATCACAATCATACATTCACAATCATACAATCACAATCATACAATGAAAATCATACAATGACAATCATACGGTCACAATCATGCAATCACAATCATACAATCACAATCATACAATCACAATCATACAATCACAATCATACAATCACAATCATACAATCACAATCATACAATCACAATCACACAATCGCAATCCTACGATTACAATCTCCAAAATACAATCTCCCAAATACAATCATACAATCACAATCATACAATCATAATCATACAATCACAATCATACAATCACAATCATGCAATCACAGTCATACAATCAGAATCATACAATCACAATCACACAATCACAATCATACAATCACAATAATACAGTCACCAGCATACAATCGCAATCATAAAATCGCAATTATACAATTACAATCTCCAAAATACAATCACACAATCACAATCATACAATCACAATCATACAATCGGAATCATACAATCACAATCATACAATCACAACAATACAATCACGATCATACAATCACAATCATACAATCACAACCATACTATCACAATCATACAATCGCAATCGTACAATCGCAATCGAACAATCACAACCATACGATCACAATCATACAATCACAATCATAGATTCACAATCATACACACGCAATCATACAATCACAACCATACTATCACAATTATACAATCACAATCATACAATCGCAATCATACAATTACAATCTCCCAAATACAATCTCCCAAATACAATCATACAATCACAATCATACAATCAAAATCATACAATCAAAGTCATACAATCACAATCATACACTCACAACCGTACAATCATAATCATACAATCACAATAATACAATCATAATCATACAATCACAATCATACAATCGCAATCATACAATCACAATCATACAATCGCAATCATACTATCGCAATCATACAATCACAATCATATCATCGCAATCATACAATCACAATCATACAATCATAATCATACAATTACAATCATACTATCACAATCATACAATCAAAATCATACAATCACAATCATACAATCACAATCATACAATTACAATCTCCCAAATACAATCTCCCAAATACAATCATACAATCACAATCATACAATCACAATCATACTATCGCAATCATACAATCACAATCATACAATCACAATCATACAATCACAATCATACAATCACAATCATACAATCGCAATCATACCATCCCAATCATACAAACACAACCGTACAATCATAATCATACAATCACAATCATACAATCATAGTTATACAATCACAATCATACAATCACAATCATACAATCACAGTCATACAATCACAATCATACAATCACAATCATACAATCACAATCATACATTCAAAATCATACAATCACAATCATACTATCACAATCATACAATCAAAATCATACAATCACAATCATGCAACCACAATCATGCAATCACAATCATACAATCATAATCAGACAATGACAATCATACAATCACAATCATACAATCACAATCATACAATCACAATCATACAATCACAATCATACAATCACAATCATACTATCGCAATCATACAATCACAATCTTACAATCACAATCATACTATCACAATCATACAATCACAATCATACAATCACAATCATACATTCAAAATCATGCAATCACAATCACACAGTCACAATCATGCAATCACAATCATTCAATCGTAATCATACAATCACAATCCTACAATCACAATCGTACAATCGCAATCGCACAATCACAATCATACAATCACAGTCATACAATCACAATCTTACAATCACAATCATACTATCACAATCATACAATCACAATCATACAATCACAATCATACAATCACAATCATACTATCACAATCATACAATCACAATCATACAATCACAATCATACAATCACAATCATACAATCACAATCATACAATCACAATCATACATTCACAAAAATACAATCATAATCATACAATCACAATCATACAATCGCAATCATACAATCACAATCATACGATCATAATCATACAATCACAATCATACAATCACAATCATACAATCGCAATCATACAATCACAATCACACAATCACAATCATACAATCACAATCATACAATAACAATCATACAATCACAATCATACAATCACAATCATACAATCACAATCATACAATCACAAAAATACAATCATAATCATACAACCACAATCATACAATCGCAATCATACAATCACAATCATACAATCATAATCATACAATCACAATCATACGATCGCAATCATACTATCACAATCATACCATCACAATCATACAATCAGAATCATACAATCATAATCATACAATTACAATCATACATCACAATCATACAATCGAAATCATACAACTACAATCTCCCAAATACAATCATACAATCACAATCATACAATCACTATCATACAATCACAATCATACAATCACAATCAAACAATCACAATCATACAATCACAATCATACTATCACAATCATACAATCACAATCATACAATCACAATCATACAATCACATTCATAAAATCACAGTCATACAATCACAATCTTACAATCACAATCATACAATCACAATCATACAATCACAATCGTACAATCACAATCGCACAATCACAATCATACAATCATAATCATACAATTACAATCATGCGATCACAATCATTCAATCATAATCATACAATCACAATCATACAATCACAATCGTACAATCACAATCGCACAATCACAATCATACAATCACAATCATACAATCACAATCATACAATCACAATCATACAATCACAATCATACAATCACAATCATACATTCACAATCATACAATCACAATCATACAATGAAAATCATACAATGACAATCATACGGTCACAATCATGCAATCACAATCATACAATCACAATCATACAATCACAATCATACAATCACAATCATACAATCACAATCATACAATCACAATCATACAATCACAATCACACAATCGCAATCCTACGATTACAATCTCCAAAATACAATCTCCCAAATACAATCATACAATCACAATCATACAATCATAATCATACAATCACAATCATACAATCACAATCATGCAATCACAGTCATACAATCAGAATCATACAATCACAATCACACAATCACAATCATACAATCACAATAATACAGTCACCAGCATACAATCGCAATCATAAAATCGCAATTATACAATTACAATCTCCAAAATACAATCACACAATCACAATCATACAATCACAATCATACAATCGGAATCATACAATCACAATCATACAATCACAACAATACAATCACGATCATACAATCACAATCATACAATCACAACCATACTATCACAATCATACAATCGCAATCGTACAATCGCAATCGAACAATCACAACCATACGATCACAATCATACAATCACAATCATAGATTCACAATCATACACACGCAATCATACAATCACAACCATACTATCACAATTATACAATCACAATCATACAATCGCAATCATACAATTACAATCTCCCAAATACAATCTCCCAAATACAATCATACAATCACAATCATACAATCAAAATCATACAATCAAAGTCATACAATCACAATCATACACTCACAACCGTACAATCATAATCATACAATCACAATAATACAATCATAATCATACAATCACAATCATACAATCGCAATCATACAATCACAATCATACAATCACAATCATACTATCGCAATCATACTATCGCAATCATACAATCACAATCATATCATCGCAATCATACAATCACAATCATACAATCATAATCATACAATTACAATCATACTATCACAATCATACAATCAAAATCATACAATCACAATCATACAATCACAATCATACAATTACAATCTCCCAAATACAATCTCCCAAATACAATCATACAATCACAATCATACAATCGCAATCATACAATCACAATCATACAATCACAATCATACAATCACAATCATACAATCACAATCATACAATCACAATCATACAATCACAATCATACATTCAAAATCATACAATCACAATCATACTATCACAATCATACAATCACAATCATACAATCACAATCATGCAACCACAATCATGCAATCACAATCATACAATCATAATCAGACAATGACAATCATACAATCACAATCATACAATCACAATCATACAATCACAATCATACAATCACAATCATACAATCACAATCATACTATCGCAATCATACAATCACAATCATACAATCACAATCATACAATCACAATCATACAATCACAATCATACAATCGCAATCATACCATCCCAATCATACAAACACAACCGTACAATCATAATCATACAATCACAATCATACAATCATAGTTATACAATCACAATCATACAATCACAATCATACAATCACTGTCATACAATCACAATCATACAATCACAATCATACAATCACAATCATACATTCAAAATCATACAATCACAATCATACTATCACAATCATACAATCAAAATCATACAATCACAATCATGCAACCACAATCATGCAATCACAATCATACAATCATAATCAGACAATGACAATCATACAATCACAATCATACAATCACAATCATACAATCACAATCATACAATCACAATCATACAATCACAATCATACTATCGCAATCATACAATCACAATCTTACAATCACAATCATACTATCACAATCATACAATCACAATCATACAATCACAATCATACATTCAAAATCATGCAATCACAATCACACAGTCACAATCATGCAATCACAATCATTCAATCATAATCATACAATCACAATCCTACAATCACAATCGTACAATCACAATCGTACAATCACAATCGCACAATCACAATCATACTATCACAATCATACAATCACAATCATACAATCGCAATCATACAATCACAATCATACAATCATAATCATACCCTCACAATCATACGATCGCAATCATACAATCACAATCATACCATCACAATCATACAATCACAATCATACAATCATAATCATACAATTACAATCATACATCACAATAGTACAATCACAATCATACAATCACAATCACACAATCACAATCATACAATCACAATCATACATTCACAAAAATACAATCATAATCATACAATCACAATCATACAATCGCAATCATACAATCACAATCATACGATCATAATCATACAATCACAATCATACGATCGCAATCATACAATCTAAATCATACCATCACAATCATACAATCAGAATCATACAATCATAATCATACAATTACAATCATACATCACAATCACACAATCACAATCATACAATCGAAATCGTACAACTACAATCTCCCAAATACAATCATACAATCACAAACATACAATCACAATCATACAATCACAATCATACAATCACAATCATACAATCACAATCATACAATCACAATCATACAATCACAATCATACAATCACAATCATACAATCACAATCATACAATCACAATCATACACTCACATTCATACAATCACAGTCATACAATCACAATCTTACAATCACAATCATACAATCACAATCATACAATCACAGACATACAATCACAGTCATACAATCACAATCATACTATCACAATCATACAATCACAATCATACAATCACAATCATACAATCGCAATCATACAATCGCGATCATACAATCGCAATCATACAATCATAATCATACAATTACAATCATACAATCACAATCATACAATCACAATCATACAATCACAATCTTACAATCACAATCATACAACCACAATCAGACAATCACAATCATACAATCACAATCATACAATCACAATCATACAATCACAATCACACAATCACAATCATACAATCACAATCATACAATCAATATCATACAATCACAATCATACTATCGCAATCATACAATCACAATCATACCATCACAATCATACAATCACAACCATACAATCACAATCATGCAATCACAATCATACAATCACATTCATACAATCGCAATCATACAATCACAATCATACAATCACAATCATACTATCGCAATCATACAATCGCAGTCATACCATCACAATCAAACAAACACAACCGTACAATCATAATCATACAATCACAATCATACAATCACAATGATACAATCACAATCATACAATCAAAATCATACGACCGCAATCATACGATCACAATCATACGATCACAATCATTCAATCACAATCATACAATCACAATCATACAAAAACAATCATACAATCACAATCATACTATCGCAATCATACAATCACAATCATACAATCACAATCATACAATCATAATCATACAATTACAATGATACTATCACAATCATACAATCAAAATCATACAATCGCAATCATACAATCACAATCACACAATCACAATCATACAATCACAATCATACTATCGCAATCATACAATCACAATCATACTATCGCAATCATACAATCACAATCATACAATCACAATCATACAATCACAATCATACTATCGCAATCATACAATCGCAATCATACCATCACAATCATACAAACACAACCGTACAATCATAATCATACAATCACAATCATACAATCATAATTATACAATCACAAACATACAATCACAATCATACAATCACAGTCATACAATCACAATCTTACAATCACAATCATACTATCACAATCATACAATCACAATCATACAATCACAATCATACAATCACAATCATACAATCACAATCATACAATCACAATCATACAATCACAATCATACAATCGCAATCCTACGATTACAATCTCCAAAATACAATCTCCCAAATACAATCATACAATCACAATCATACAATCATAATCATACAATCACAATCATACAATCACAATCTTACAATCACAATCATACTATCACAATCATACAATCACAATCATACAATCACAATCATACATTCAAAATCATGCAATCACAATCACACAGTCACAATCATGCAATCACAATCATTCAATCGTAATCATACAATCACAATCCTACAATCACAATCGTACAATCGCAATCGCACAATCACAATCATACAATCACAGTCATACAATCACAATCTTACAATCACAATCATACTATCACAATCATACAATCACAATCATACAATCACAATCATACAATCACAATCATACTATCACAATCATACAATCACAATCATACAATCACAATCATACAATCACAATCATACAATCACAATCATACAATCACAATCATACATTCACAAAAATACAATCATAATCATACAATCACAATCATACAATCGCAATCATACAATCACAATCATACGATCATAATCATACAATCACAATCATACGATCGCAATCATACAATCTAAATCATACCATCACAATCATACAATCAGAATCATACAATCATAATCATACAATTACAATCATACATCACAATCACACAATCACAATCATACAATCGAAATCGTACAACTACAATCTCCCAAATACAATCATACTATCACAATCATACAATCACAATCATACAATCACAATCATACAATCACAATCATACAATCACAGTCATACAATCACAATCTTACAATCACAATCATACAATCACAATCATACAATCACAGACATACAATCACAGTCATACAATCACAATCATACTATCACAATCATACAATCACAATCATACAATCACAATCATACAATCGCAATCATACAATCGCGATCATACAATCGCAATCATACAATCATAATCATACAATTACAATCATACAATCACAATCATACAATCACAATCATACAATCACAATCTTACAATCACAATCATACAACCACAATCAGACAATCACAATCATACAATCACAATCATACAATCACAATCATACAATCACAATCACACAATCACAATCATACAATCACAATCATACAATCAATATCATACAATCACAATCATACTATCGCAATCATACAATCACAATCATACCATCACAATCATACAATCACAACCATACAATCACAATCATGCAATCACAATCATACAATCACATTCATACAATCGCAATCATACAATCACAATCATACAATCACAATCATACTATCGCAATCATACAATCGCAGTCATACCATCACAATCAAACAAACACAACCGTACAATCATAATCATACAATCACAATCATACAATCACAATGATACAATCACAATCATACAATCAAAATCATACGACCGCAATCATACGATCACAATCATACGATCACAATCATTCAATCACAATCATACAATCACAATCATACAAAAACAATCATACAATCACAATCATACTATCGCAATCATACAATCACAATCATACAATCACAATCATACAATCATAATCATACAATTACAATGATACTATCACAATCATACAATCAAAATCATACAATCGCAATCATACAATCACAATCACACAATCACAATCATACAATCACAATCATACTATCGCAATCATACAATCACAATCATACTATCGCAATCATACAATCACAATCATACAATCACAATCATACAATCACAATCATACTATCGCAATCATACAATCGCAATCATACCATCACAATCATACAAACACAACCGTACAATCATAATCATACAATCACAATCATACAATCATAATTATACAATCACAAACATACAATCACAATCATACAATCACAGTCATACAATCACAATCTTACAATCACAATCATACTATCACAATCATACAATCACAATCATACAATCACAATCATACAATCACAATCATACAATCACAATCATACAATCACAATCATACAATCACAATCATACAATCACAATCATACAATCACAATCATACAATCGCAATCCTACGATTACAATCTCCAAAATACAATCTCCCAAATACAATCATACAATCACAATCATACAATCATAATCATACAATCACAATCATACAATCACAATCTTACAATCACAATCATACTATCACAATCATACAATCACAATCATACAATCACAATCATACATTCAAAATCATGCAATCACAATCACACAGTCACAATCATGCAATCACAATCATTCAATCGTAATCATACAATCACAATCCTACAATCACAATCGTACAATCGCAATCGCACAATCACAATCATACAATCACAGTCATACAATCACAATCTTACAATCACAATCATACTATCACAATCATACAATCACAATCATACAATCACAATCATACAATCACAATCATACTATCACAATCATACAATCACAATCATACAATCACAATCATACAATCACAATCATACAATCACAATCATACATTCACAAAAATACAATCATAATCATACAATCACAATCATACAATCGCAGTCATACAATCACAATCATACGATCATAATCATACAATCACAATCATACAATCACAATCATACAATCGCAATCATACAATCACAATCACACAATCACAATCATACAATCACAATCATACAATAACAATCATACAATCACAATCATACAATCACAATCATACAATCACAATCATACAATCACAAAAATACAATCATAATCATACAACCACAATCATACAATCGCAATCATACAATCACAATCATACAATCATAATCATACAATCACAATCATACGATCGCAATCATACTATCACAATCATACCATCACAATCATACAATCAGAATCATACAATCATAATCATACAATTACAATCATACATCACAATCATACAATCGAAATCATACAACTACAATCTCCCAAATACAATCATACAATCACAATCATACAATCACTATCATACAATCACAATCATACAATCACAATCAAACAATCACAATCATACAATCACAATCATACTATCACAATCATACAATCACAATCATACAATCACAATCATACAATCACATTCATAAAATCACAGTCATACAATCACAATCTTACAATCACAATCATACAATCACAATCATACAATCACAATCATACAATCACAATCATACAATCACAATCATACATTCACAAAAATACAATCATAATCATACAATCACAATCATACAATCGCAATCATACAATCACAATCATACGATCATAATCATACAATCACAATCATACAATCACAATCGTACAATCACAATCGCACAATCACAATCATACAATCACAATCATACAATCACAATCATACAATCACAATCATACAATCACAATCATACAATCGCAATCCTACGATTACAATCTCCAAAATACAATCTCCCAAATACAATCATACAATCACAATCATACAATCATAATCATACAATCACAATCATACAATCACAATCTTACAATCACAATCATACTATCACAATCATACAATCACAATCCTACAATCACAATCATACATTCAAAATCATGCAATCACAATCACACAGTCACAATCATGCAATCACAATCATTCTATCGTAATCATACAATCACAATCCTACAATCACAATCGTACAATCGCAATCGCACAATCACAATCATACAATCACAGTCATACAATCACAATCTTACAATCACAATCATACTATCACAATCATACAATCACAATCATACAATCACAATCATACAATCACAATCATACTATCACAATCATACAATCACAATCATACAATCACAATCATACAATCACAATCATACAATCACAATCATACATTCACAAAAATACAATCATAATCATACAATCACAATCATACAATCGCAATCATACAATCACAATCATACGATCATAATCATACAATCACAATCATACAATCACAATCATACAATCGCAATCATACAATCACAATCACACAGTCACAATCATACAATCACAATCATACAATAACAATCATACAATCACAATCATACAATCACAATCATACAATCACAATCATACAATCACAATCATACAATCACAAAAATACAATCATAATCATACAACCACAATCATACAATCGCAATCATACAATCACAATCATACAATCATAATCATACAATCACAATCATACGATCGCAATCATACTATCACAATCATACCATCACAATCATACAATCAGAATCATACAATCATAATCATACAATTACAATCATACATCACAATCATACAATCGAAATCATACAACTACAATCTCCCAAATACAATCATACAATCACAATCATACAATCACTATCATACAATCACAATCATACAATCACAATCAAACAATCACAATCATACAATCACAATCATACTATCACAATCATACAATCACAATCATACAATCACAATCATACAATCACATTCATAAAATCACAGTCATACAATCACAATCTTACAATCACAATCATACAATCACAATCATACAATCACAATCGTACAATCACAATCGCACAATCACAATCATACAATCATAATCATACAATTACAATCATGCGATCACAATCATTCAATCATAATCATACAATCACAATCATACAATCACAATCGTACAATCACAATCGCACAATCACAATCATACAATCACAATCATACAATCACAATCATACAATCACAATCATACAATCACAATCATACAATCACAATCATACAATCACAATCATACATTCACAATCATACAATCACAATCATACAATGAAAATCATACAATGACAATCATACGGTCACAATCATGCAATCACAATCATACAATCACAATCATACAATCACAATCATACAATCACAATCATACAATCACAATCATACAATCACAATCATACAATCACAATCACACAATCGCAATCCTACGATTACAATCTCCAAAATACAATCTCCCAAATACAATCATACAATCACAATCATACAATCATAATCATACAATCACAATCATACAATCACAATCATGCAATCACAGTCATACAATCAGAATCATACAATCACAATCACACAATCACAATCATACAATCACAATAATACAGTCACCAGCATACAATCGCAATCATAAAATCGCAATTATACAATTACAATCTCCAAAATACAATCACACAATCACAATCATACAATCACAATCATACAATCGGAATCATACAATCACAATCATACAATCACAACAATACAATCACGATCATACAATCACAATCATACAATCACAACCATACTATCACAATCATACAATCGCAATCGTACAATCGCAATCGAACAATCACAACCATACGATCACAATCATACAATCACAATCATAGATTCACAATCATACACACGCAATCATACAATCACAACCATACTATCACAATTATACAATCACAATCATACAATCGCAATCATACAATTACAATCTCCCAAATACAATCTCCCAAATACAATCATACAATCACAATCATACAATCAAAATCATACAATCAAAGTCATACAATCACAATCATACACTCACAACCGTACAATCATAATCATACAATCACAATAATACAATCATAATCATACAATCACAATCATACAATCGCAATCATACAATCACAATCATACAATCACAATCATACTATCGCAATCATACTATCGCAATCATACAATCACAATCATATCATCGCAATCATACAATCACAATCATACAATCATAATCATACAATTACAATCATACTATCACAATCATACAATCAAAATCATACAATCACAATCATACAATCACAATCATACAATTACAATCTCCCAAATACAATCTCCCAAATACAATCATACAATCACAATCATACAATCGCAATCATACAATCACAATCATACAATCACAATCATACAATCACAATCATACAATCACAATCATACAATCACAATCATACAATCACAATCATACATTCAAAATCATACAATCACAATCATACTATCACAATCATACAATCACAATCATACAATCACAATCATGCAACCACAATCATGCAATCACAATCATACAATCATAATCAGACAATGACAATCATACAATCACAATCATACAATCACAATGATACAATCACAATCATACAATCACAATCATACAATCACAATCATACTATCGCAATCATACAATCACAATCATACAATCACAATCATACAATCACAATCATACAATCACAATCATACAATCGCAATCATACCATCCCAATCATACAAACACAACCGTACAATCATAATCATACAATCACAATCATACAATCATAGTTATACAATCACAATCATACAATCACAATCATACAATCACAGTCATACAATCACAATCATACAATCACAATCATACAATCACAATCATACATTCAAAATCATACAATCACAATCATACTATCACAATCATACAATCAAAATCATACAATCACAATCATGCAACCACAATCATGCAATCACAATCATACAATCATAATCAGACAATGACAATCATACAATCACAATCATACAATCACAATCATACAATCACAATCATACAATCACAATCATACAATCACAATCATACTATCGCAATCATACAATCACAATCTTACAATCACAATCATACTATCACAATCATACAATCACAATCATACAATCACAATCATACATTCAAAATCATGCAATCACAATCACACAGTCACAATCATGCAATCACAATCATTCAATCATAATCATACAATCACAATCCTACAATCACAATCGTACAATCACAATCGTACAATCACAATCGCACAATCACAATCATACTATCACAATCATACAATCACAATCATACAATCGCAATCATACAATCACAATCATACAATCATAATCATACCCTCACAATCATACGATCGCAATCATACAATCACAATCATACCATCACAATCATACAATCACAATCATACAATCATAATCATACAATTACAATCATACATCACAATAGTACAATCACAATCATACAATCACAATCACACAATCACAATCATACAATCACAATCATACATTCACAAAAATACAATCATAATCATACAATCACAATCATACAATCGCAATCATACAATCACAATCATACGATCATAATCATACAATCACAATCATACGATCGCAATCATACAATCTAAATCATACCATCACAATCATACAATCAGAATCATACAATCATAATCATACAATTACAATCATACATCACAATCACACAATCACAATCATACAATCGAAATCGTACAACTACAATCTCCCAAATACAATCATACAATCACAAACATACAATCACAATCATACAATCACAATCATACAATCACAATCATACAATCACAATCATACAATCACAATCATACAATCACAATCATACTATCACAATCATACAATCACAATCATACAATCACAATCATACACTCACATTCATACAATCACAGTCATACAATCACAATCTTACAATCACAATCATACAATCACAATCATACAATCACAGACATACAATCACAGTCATACAATCACAATCATACTATCACAATCATACAATCACAATCATACAATCACAATCATACAATCGCAATCATACAATCGCGATCATACAATCGCAATCATACAATCATAATCATACAATTACAATCATACAATCACAATCATACAATCACAATCATACAATCACAATCTTACAATCACAATCATACAACCACAATCAGACAATCACAATCATACAATCACAATCATACAATCACAATCATACAATCACAATCACACAATCACAATCATACAATCACAATCATACAATCAATATCATACAATCACAATCATACTATCGCAATCATACAATCACAATCATACCATCACAATCATACAATCACAACCATACAATCACAATCATGCAATCACAATCATACAATCACATTCATACAATCGCAATCATACAATCACAATCATACAATCACAATCATACTATCGCAATCATACAATCGCAGTCATACCATCACAATCAAACAAACACAACCGTACAATCATAATCATACAATCACAATCATACAATCACAATGATACAATCACAATCATACAATCAAAATCATACGACCGCAATCATACGATCACAATCATACGATCACAATCATTCAATCACAATCATACAATCACAATCATACAAAAACAATCATACAATCACAATCATACTATCGCAATCATACAATCACAATCATACAATCACAATCATACAATCATAATCATACAATTACAATGATACTATCACAATCATACAATCAAAATCATACAATCGCAATCATACAATCACAATCACACAATCACAATCATACAATCACAATCATACTATCGCAATCATACAATCACAATCATACTATCGCAATCATACAATCACAATCATACAATCACAATCATACAATCACAATCATACTATCGCAATCATACAATCGCAATCATACCATCACAATCATACAAACACAACCGTACAATCATAATCATACAATCACAATCATACAATCATAATTATACAATCACAAACATACAATCACAATCATACAATCACAGTCATACAATCACAATCTTACAATCACAATCATACTATCACAATCATACAATCACAATCATACAATCACAATCATACAATCACAGTCATACAATCACAATCATACAATCACAATCATACAATCGCAATCCTACGATTACAATCTCCAAAATACAATCTCCCAAATACAATCATACAATCACAATCATACAATCATAATCATACAATCACAATCATACAATCACAATCTTACAATCACAATCATACTATCACAATCATACAATCACAATCATACAATCACAATCATACATTCAAAATCATGCAATCACAATCACACAGTCACAATCATGCAATCACAATCATTCAATCGTAATCATACAATCACAATCCTACAATCACAATCGTACAATCGCAATCGCACAATCACAATCATACAATCACAGTCATACAATCACAATCTTACAATCACAATCATACTATCACAATCATACAATCACAATCATACAATCACAATCATACAATCACAATCATACTATCACAATCATACAATCACAATCATACAATCACAATCATACAATCACAATCATACAATCACAATCATACAATCACAATCATACAATCACAATCATACATTCACAAAAATACAATCATAATCATACAATCACAATCATACAATCGCAATCATACAATCACAATCATACGATCATAATCATACAATCACAATCATACGATCGCAATCATACAATCTAAATCATACCATCACAATCATACAATCACAGACATACAATCACAGTCATACAATCACAATCATACTATCACAATCATACAATCACAATCATACAATCACAATCATACAATCGCAATCATACAATCGCGATCATACAATCGCAATCATACAATCATAATCATACAATTACAATCATACAATCACAATCATACAATCACAATCATACAATCACAATCTTACAATCACAATCATACAACCACAATCAGACAATCACAATCAAAGAATCACAATCATACAATCACAATCATACAATCACAATCACACAATCACAATCATACAATCACAATCATACAATCAATATCATACAATCACAATCATACTATCGCAATCATACAATCACAATCATACCATCACAATCATACAATCACAACCATACAATCACAATCATGCAATCACAATCATACAATCACATTCATACAATCGCAATCATACAATCACAATCATACAATCACAATCATACTATCGCAATCATACAATCGCAGTCATACCATCACAATCAAACAAACACAACCGTACAATCATAATCATACAATCACAATCATACAATCACAATGATACAATCACAATCATACAATCAAAATCATACGACCGCAATCATACGATCACAATCATACGATCACAATCATTCAATCACAATCATACAATCACAATCATACAAAAACAATCATACAATCACAATCATACTATCGCAATCATACAATCACAAACATACAATCATAATCATACAATTACAATGATACTATCACAATCATACAATCAAAATCATACAATCGCAATCATACAATCACAATCACACAATCACAATCATACAATCACAATCATACTATCGCAATCATACAATCACAATCATACTATCGCAATCATACAATCACAATCATACAATCACAATCATACAATCACAATCATACTATCGCAATCATACAATCGCAATCATACCATCACAATCATACAAACACAACCGTACAATCATAATCATACAATCACAATCATACAATCATAATTATACAATCACAAACATACAATCACAATCATACAATCACAGTCATACAATCACAATCTTACAATCACAATCATACTATCACAATCATACAATCACAATCATACAATCACAATCATACAATCACAATCATACAATCACAATCATACAATCACAATCATACAATCACAATCATACAATCGCAATCCTACGATTACAATCTCCAAAATACAATCTCCCAAATACAATCATACAATCACAATCATACAATCATAATCATACAATCACAATCATACAATCACAATCATACAATCATAATCATACCCTCACAATCATACGATCGCAATCATACAATCACAATCATACCATCACAATCATACAATCACAATCATACAATCATAATCATACAATTACAATCATACATCACAATCATACAATCACATTCATACAATCGCAATCATACAACTACAATCTCTCAAATACAATCATACAATCACAATCATACAATCACAATCATACAATCACAATCATACAATCACAATCATACTATCACAATCATGCAATCACAATCATACAATCACAATCATACTATCACAATTATACAATCACACTCATACAATCAAAATCATACAATCGCAATCATACAATCACAATCATACAATCACAATCATACAATCGCAATCATACAATCACAAAAATACAATCACAATCATACTATCGCAATCATACAATCACAATCATGCAATCACAATCATGCAATCATAATCATACTATCACAATCATACAATCACAATCATACAATCACAATCATACAATCATAATCAGACAATGACAATCATACAATCACAATCATACAATCACAATCATACAATCACAATCATACAATCACAATCATACAATCACAATCATACAATCACAATCATACTATCGCAATCATACAACCGCAATCATACCATCCCAATCATACAAACACAACCGTACAATCATAATCATACAATCACAATCATACAATCATAATTATACAATCACAATCATACAATCACAATCATACAATCACAGTCATACAATCACAATCTTACAATCACAATCATACAATCACAATCATACAATCGCAATCCTACAATTACAATCTCCAAAATACAATCTCCCAAATACAATCATACAATCACAATCATACAATCATAATCATACAATCATAATCATACAATCACAATCATACAATCACAATCTTACAATCACAATCATACTATCACAATCATACAATCACAATCATACAATCACAATCATACAATCACAATCATACAATCACAATCATACATTCAAAATCATGCAATCACAATCACACAGTCACAATCATGCAGTCACAATCATTCAATCATAATCATACAATCACAATCCTACAATCACAATCGTACAATCGCAATCGTACAATCACAATCGCACAATCACAATCATACAATCACAGTCGTACAATCACAATCTTACAATCACAATCATACTATCACAATCATACAATCACAAAAATACAATCATAATCATACAATCACAATCATACAATCACAGACATACAATCACAGTCATACAATCACAATCATACTATCACAATCATACAATCACAATCATACAATCACAATCATACAATCGCAATCATACAATCGCGATCATACAATCGCAATCATACAATCATAATCATACAATTACAATCATACAATCACAATCATACAATCACAATCATACAATCACAATCTTACAATCACAATCATACAACCACAATCAGACAATCACAATCATACAATCACAATCATACAATCACAATCATACAATCACAATCACACAATCACAATCATACAATCACAATCATACAATCAATATCATACAATCACAATCATACTATCGCAATCATACAATCACAATCATACCATCACAATCATACAATCACAACCATACAATCACAATCATGCAATCACAATCATACAATCACATTCATACAATCGCAATCATACAATCACAATCATACAATCACAATCATACAATCACAATCATACTATCGCAATCATACAATCGCAGTCATACCATCACAATCAAACAAACACAACCGTACAATCATAATCATACAATCACAATCATACAATCACAATGATACAATCACAATCATACAATCAAAATCATACGACCGCAATCATACGATCACAATCATACGATCACAATCATTCAATCACAATCATACAATCACAATCATACAAAAACAATCATACAATCACAATCATACTATCGCAATCATACAATCACAATCATACAATCACAATCATACAATCATAATCATACAATTACAATGATACTATCACAATCATACAATCAAAATCATACAATCGCAATCATACAATCACAATCACACAATCACAATCATACAATCACAATCATACTATCGCAATCATACAATCACAATCATACTATCGCAATCATACAATCACAATCATACAATCACAATCATACAATCACAATCATACTATCGCAATCATACAATCGCAATCATACCATCACAATCATACAAACACAACCGTACAATCATAATCATACAATCACAATCATACAATCATAATTATACAATCACAAACATACAATCACAATCATACAATCACAGTCATACAATCACAATCTTACAATCACAATCATACTATCACAATCATACAATCACAATCATACAATCACAATCATACAATCACAATCATACAATCACAATCATACAATCACAATCATACAATCGCAATCCTACGATTACAATCTCCAAAATACAATCTCCCAAATACAATCATACAATCACAATCATACAATCATAATCATACAATCACAATCATACAATCACAATCTTACAATCACAATCATACTATCACAATCATACAATCACAATCATACAATCACAATCATACATTCAAAATCATGCAATCACAATCACACAGTCACAATCATGCAATCACAATCATTCAATCGTAATCATACAATCACAATCCTACAATCACAATCGTACAATCGCAATCGCACAATCACAATCATACAATCACAGTCATACAATCACAATCTTACAATCACAATCATACTATCACAATCATACAATCACAATCATACAATCACAATCATACAATCACAATCATACTATCACAATCATACAATCACAATCATACAATCACAATCATACAATCACAATCATACAATCACAATCATACATTCACAAAAATACAATCATAATCATACAATCACAATCATACAATCGCAATCATACAATCACAATCATACGATCATAATCATACAATCACAATCATACGATCGCAATCATACAATCTAAATCATACCATCACAATCATACAATCACAGACATACAATCACAGTCATACAATCACAATCATACTATCACAATCATACAATCACAATCATACAATCACAATCATACAATCGCAATCATACAATCGCGATCATACAATCGCAATCATACAATCATAATCATACAATTACAATCATACAATCACAATCATACAATCACAATCATACAATCACAATCTTACAATCACAATCATACAACCACAATCAGACAATCACAACCATACAATCACAATCATACAATCACAATCATACAATCACAATCACACAATCACAATCATACAATCACAATCATACAATCAATATCATACAATCACAATCATACTATCGCAATCATACAATCACAATCATACCATCACAATCATACAATCACAACCATACAATCACAATCATGCAATCACAATCATACAATCACATTCATACAATCGCAATCATACAATCACAATCATACAATCACAATCATACTATCGCAATCATACAATCGCAGTCATACCATCACAATCAAACAAACACAACCGTACAATCATAATCATACAATCACAATCATACAATCACAATGATACAATCACAATCATACAATCAAAATCATACGACCGCAATCATACGATCACAATCATACGATCACAATCATTCAATCACAATCATACAATCACAATCATACAAAAACAATCATACAATCACAATCATACTATCGCAATCATACAATCACAATCATACAATCACAATCATACAATCATAATCATACAATTACAATGATACTATCACAATCATACAATCAAAATCATACAATCGCAATCATACAATCACAATCACACAATCACAATCATACAATCACAATCATACTATCGCAATCATACAATCACAATCATACTATCGCAATCATACAATCACAATCATACAATCACAATCATACAATCACAATCATACTATCGCAATCATACAATCGCAATCATACCATCACAATCATACAAACACAACCGTACAATCATAATCATACAATCACAATCATACAATCATAATTATACAATCACAAACATACAATCACAATCATACAATCACAGTCATACAATCACAATCTTACAATCACAATCATACTATCACAATCATACAATCACAATCATACAATCACAATCATACAATCACAATCATACAATAACAATCATACAATCACAATCATACAATCACAATCATACAATCGCAATCCTACGATTACAATCTCCAAAATACAATCTACCAAATACAATCATACAATCACAATCATACAATCATAATCATACAATCACAATCATACAATCACAATCTTACAATCACAATCATACTATCACAATCATACAATCACAATCATACAATCACAATCATACATTCAAAATCATGCAATCACAATCACACAGTCACAATCATGCAATCACAATCATTCAATCGTAATCATACAATCACAATCCTACAATCACAATCGTACAATCGCAATCGCACAATCACAATCATACAATCACAGTCATACAATCACAATCTTACAATCACAATCATACTATCACAATCATACAATCACAATCATACAATCACAATCATACAATCACAATCATACTATCACAATCATACAATCACAATCATACAATCACAATGATACAATCGCAATCATACAATCACAATCATACAATCATAATCATACCCTCACAATCATACAATCACAATCATACAATCGCAATCATACAATCACAAAAATACAATCATAATCATACAATCACAATCATACAATCACAATCATACAATCATAATCATACAATTACAATCATACATCACAATCATACAATCACATTCATACAATCGCAATCATACAACTACAATCTCTCAAATACAATCATACAATCACAATCATACAATCACAATCATACAATCACAATCATACAATCACAATCATACTATCACAATCATACAATCACAATCATACAATCACAATTTATACTATCACAATTATACAATCACACTCATACAATCAAAATCATACAATCGCAATCATACAATCACAATCATACAATCACAATCATACAATCACAATCATACAATCACAATCATACTATCGCAATCATACAATCACAATCATACCATCACAATCATACAATCACAACCATACAATCGCAATCATACAATCACAATCACACAATCACAATCATACAATCACAATCATACAATCACAATCATACAATCACAATCATACAATCACAATCATACAATCACAATCATACAATCACAATCATACAATCACAATCATACAATCACAATCATACAATCGCAATCATACAATTACAATCTCCCAAATACAATCTCCCAAATACAATCATACAATCACAATCATACAATCAAAATCGTACAATCACAGTCATACAATCACAATCATACAATCACAACCATACAATCATAATCATACAATCACAATAATACAATCGTAATCATACAACCACAATCATACAATCGCAATCATACAATCACAATCATACAATCACAATCATACAATCACAATCATACTATCGCAATCATACAATCACAATCATACCATCACAATCATACAATCACAATCATACAATCATAATCATTCAATTACAATCATACTATCACAATCATACAATCAAAATCATACAATCACAATCATACAATCACAATCATACAATCGCAATCATACAATTACAATCTCCCAAATACAATCTCCCAAATACAATCATACAATCACATTCATACAATCGCAATCATACAATCACAATTATACAATCACAATCATACAATCACAATCATACAATCACAATCATACAATCACAATCATACAATCACAATCATACATTCACAATCATACAATCACAATCATACTATCACAATCATACAATCACAATCATGCAATCACAATCATGCAATCATAATCATACTATCACAATCATACAATCACAATCATACAATCACAATCATACAATCACAATCATACAATCATAATCAGACAATGACAATCATACAATCACAATCATACAATCACAATCATACAATCACAATCATACAATCACAATCATACAATCACAATCATACAATCACAATCATACTATCGCAATCATACAACCGCAATCATACCATCCCAATCATACAAACACAACCGTACAATCATAATCATACAATCACAATCATACAATCATAATTATACAATCACAATCATACAATCACAATCATACAATCACAGTCATACAATCACAATCTTACAATCACAATCATACAATCACAATCATACAATCGCAATCCTACAATTACAATCTCCAAAATACAATCTCCCAAATACAATCATACAATCACAATCATACAATCATAATCATACAATCATAATCATACAATCACAATCATACAATCACAATCTTACAATCACAATCATACTATCACAATCATACAATCACAATCATACAATCACAATCATACAATCACAATCATACAATCACAATCATACAATCACAATCATACATTCAAAATCATGCAATCACAATCACACAGTCACAATCATGCAGTCACAATCATTCAATCATAATCATACAATCACAATCCTACAATCACAATCGTACAATCGCAATCGTACAATCACAATCGCACAATCACAATCATACAATCACAGTCGTACAATCACAATCTTACAATCACAATCATACTATCACAATCATACAATCACAAAAATACAATCATAATCATACAATCACAATCATACAATCGCAATCATACAATCACAATCATACAATCATAATCATACAATCACAATCATACGATCGCCATCATACAATCACAATCATACCATCACAATCATACAATCAGAATCATACAATCATAATCATACAATTACAATCATACATCACAATCATACAATCACAATCATACAATCGAAATCATACAACTACAATCTCCCAAATACAATCATACAATCACAATCATACAATCACAATCATACAATCACAATCATACAATCACAATCATACAATCACAATCATACAATCACAATCATACAATCACAATCATACTATCACAATCATACAATCAAAATCATACAATCACAATCATACAATCACATTCATACAATCACAGTCATACAATCACAATCTTACAATCACAATCATACAATCACAATCATACAATCACAGACATACAATCACAGTCATACAATCACAATCATACTATCACAATCATACAATCACAATCATACAATCACAATCATACAATCGCAATCATACAATCGCAATCATACAATCGCAATCATACAATCGCAATCACACAATCACAATCATACAATCACAATCATACAATCACAATCATACAATCATAATCATACAATTACAATGATACTATCACAATCATACAATCAAAATCATACAATCGCAATCATACAATCACAATCATACAATCACAATCATACAATCACAATCATACTATCGCAATCATACAATCACAATCATACCATCACAATCATACAATCACAACCATACAATCGCAATCATACAATCACAATCACACAATCACAATCACACAATCACAATCATACAATCACAATCATACAATCACAATCATACAATCACAATCATACAATCGCAATCATACAATCACAATCTCCCAAATACAATCTCCCAAATACAATCATACAATCACAATCATACAATCAAAATCGTACAATCACAGTCATACAATCACAATCATACAATCACAACCATACAATCATAATCATACAATCACAATAATACAATCGTAATCATACAACCACAATCATACAATCGCAATCATACAATCACAATCATACAATCACAATCATACAATCACAATCATACAATCACAATCATACTATCGCAATCATACAATCACAATCATACCATCACAATCATACAATCACAATCATACAATCACAATCATACAATCACAATCATACTATCGCAATCATACAATCGCAATCATACCATCCCAATCATACAAACACAACCGTACAATCATAATCATACAATCACAATCATACAATCATAATTATACAATCACAATCATACACTCGCAACCATACAATTATAAACTCCCAAATACAATCTCCCAAATACAATCATACAATCACAATCATACAATCGCAATCATACAATCACAATCATACAATCACAATCATACAATCACAATCATGCAATCACAATCATACAATCACAATCATACAATCACAATCATACAATCACAATCATACATTCACAATCGTACAATCACAATCATACTATCACAATCATACAATCACAATCATGCAATCACAATCATGCAATCACAATCATACTATCACAATCATACAATCACAATCATACAATCACAATCATACAATCATAATCAGACAATGACAATCATACAATCACAATCATACAATCACAATCATACAATCACAATCATACAATCACAATCATACAATCACAATCATACAATCACAATCATACTATCGCAATCATACAATCGCAATCCTACAATTACAATCTCCAAAATACAATCTCCCAAATACAATCATACAATCACAATCATACAATCATAATCATACAATCATAATCATACAATCACAATCATACAATCACAATCTTACAATCACAATCATACTATCACAATCATACAATCACAATCATACAATCACACTCATATAATCACAATCATACAATCACAATCATACATTCAAAATCATGCAATCACAATCACACAGTCACAATCATGCAGTCACAATCATTCAATCATAATCATACAATCACAATCCTACAATCACAATCGTACAATCGCAATCGTACAAATACAATCGCACAATCACAATCATACAATCACAGTCGTACAATCACAATCTTACAATCACAATCATACTATCACAATCATACAATCACAAAAATACAATCATAATCATACAATCACAATCATACAATCGCAATCATACAATCACAATCATACAATCATAATCATACAATCACAATCATACGATCGCCATCATACAATCACAATCATACCATCACAATCATACAATCAGAATCATACAATCATAATCATACAATTACAATCATACATCACAATCATACAATCACAATCATACAATCGAAATCATACAACTACAATCTCCCAAATACAATCATACAATCACAATCATACAATCACAATCATACAATCACAATCATACAATCACAATCATACAATCACAATCATACAATCACAATCATACAATCACAATCATACTATCACAATCATACAATCAAAATCATACAATCACAATCATACAATCACATTCATACAATCACAGTCATACAATCACAATCTTACAATCACAATCATACAATCACAATCATACAATCACAGACATACAATCACAGTCATACAATCACAATCATACTATCACAATCATACAATCACAATCATACAATCACAATCATACAATCGCAATCATACAATCGCAATCATACAATCGCAATCATACAATCGCAATCACACAATCACAATCATACAATCACAATCATACAATCACAATCATACAATCATAATCATACAATTACAATGATACTATCACAATCATACAATCAAAATCATACAATCGCAATCATACAATCACAATCATACAATCACAATCATACAATCACAATCATACTATCGCAATCATACAATCACAATCATACCATCACAATCATACAATCACAACCATACAATCGCAATCATACAATCACAATCACACAATCACAATCACACAATCACAATCATACAATCACAATCATACAATCACAATCATACAATCACAATCATACAATCGCAATCATACAATCACAATCTCCCAAATACAATCTCCCAAATACAATCATACAATCACAATCATACAATCAAAATCGTACAATCACAGTCATACAATCACAATCATGCAATCACAATCATACAATCACAATCATACTATCACAATTATACAATCACACTCATACAATCAAAATCATACAATCGCAATCATACAATCACAATCATACAATCACAATCATACAATCGCAATCATACAATCACAAAAATACAATCATAATCATACAATCACAATCATACAATCACAATCATACAATCATAATCATACAATTACAATCATACATCACAATCATACAATCACATTCATACAATCGCAATCATACAACTACAATCTCTCAAATACAATCATACAATCACAATCATACAATCACAATCATACAATCACAATCATACAATCACAATCATACTATCACAATCATACAATCACAATCATACAATCACAATTTATACTATCACAATTATACAATCACACTCATACAATCAAAATCATACAATCGCAATCATACAATCACAATCATACAATCACAATCATACAATCACAATCATACAATCACAATCATACTATCGCAATCATACAATCACAATCATACCATCACAATCATACAATCACAACCATACAATCGCAATCATACAATCACAATCACACAATCACAATCATACAATCACAATCATACAATCACAATCATACAATCACAATCATACAATCACAATCATACAATCACAATCATACAATCACAATCATACAATCACAATCATACAATCGCAATCATACAATTACAATCTCCCAAATACAATCTCCCAAATACAATCATACAATCACAATCATACAATCAAAATCGTACAATCACAGTCATACAATCACAATCATACAATCACAACCATACAATCATAATCATACAATCACAATAATACAATCGTAATCATACAACCACAATCATACAATCGCAATCATACAATCACAATCATACAATCACAATCATACAATCACAATCATACTATCGCAATCATACAATCACAATCATACCATCACAATCATACAATCACAATCATACAATCATAATCATTCAATTACAATCATACTATCACAATCATACAATCAAAATCATACAATCACAATCATACAATCACAATCATACAATCGCAATCATACAATTACAATCTCCCAAATACAATCTCCCAAATACAATCATACAATCACATTCATACAATCGCAATCATACAATCACAATTATACAATCACAATCATACAATCACAATCATACAATCACAATCATACAATCACAATCATACAATCACAATCATACATTCACAATCATACAATCACAATCATACTATCGCAATCATACAATCACAATCATGCAATCACAATCATGCAATCATAATCATACTATCACAATCATACAATCACAATCATACAATCACAATCATACAATCATAATCAGACAATGACAATCATACAATCACAATCATACAATCACAATCATACAATCACAATCATACAATCACAATCATACAATCACAATCATACAATCACAATCATACTATCGCAATCATACAACCGCAATCATACCATCCCAATCATACAAACACAACCGTAAAATCATAATCATACAATCACAATCATACAATCATAATTATACAATCACAATCATACAATCACAATCATACAATCACAGTCATACAATCACAATCTTACAATCACAATCATACAATCACAATCATACAATCGCAATCCTACAATTACAATCTCCAAAATACAATCTCCCAAATACAATCATACAATCACAATCATACAATCATAATCATACAATCATAATCATACAATCACAATCATACAATCACAATCTTACAATCACAATCATACTATCACAATCATACAATCACAATCATACAATCACAATCATACAATCACAATCATACAATCACAATCATACATTCAAAATCATGCAATCACAATCACACAGTCACAATCATGCAGTCACAATCATTCAATCATAATCATACAATCACAATCCTACAATCACAATCGTACAATCGCAATCGTACAATCACAATCGCACAATCACAATCATACAATCACAGTCGTACAATCACAATCTTACAATCACAATCATACTATCACAATCATACAATCACAAAAATACAATCATAATCATACAATCACAATCATACAATCACAGACATACAATCACAGTCATACAATCACAATCATACTATCACAATCATACAATCACAATCATACAATCACAATCATACAATCGCAATCATACAATCGCGATCATACAATCGCAATCATACAATCATAATCATACAATTACAATCATACAATCACAATCATACAATCACAATCATACAATCACAATCTTACAATCACAATCATACAACCACAATCAGACAATCACAATCATACAATCACAATCATACAATCACAATCATACAATCACAATCACACAATCACAATCATACAATCACAATCATACAATCAATATCATACAATCACAATCATACTATCGCAATCATACAATCACAATCATACCATCACAATCATACAATCACAACCATACAATCACAATCATGCAATCACAATCATACAATCACATTCATACAGTCGCAATCATACAATCACAATCATACAATCACAATCATACTATCGCAATCATACAATCGCAGTCATACCATCACAATCAAACAAACACAACCGTACAATCATAATCATACAATCACAATCATACAATCACAATGATACAATCACAATCATACAATCAAAATCATACGACCGCAATCATACGATCACAATCATACGATCACAATCATTCAATCACAATCATACAATCACAATCATACAAAAACAATCATACAATCACAATCATACTATCGCAATCATACAATCACAATCATACAATCACAATCATACAATCATAATCATACAATTACAATGATACTATCACAATCATACAATCAAAATCATACAATCGCAATCATACAATCACAATCACACAATCACAATCATACAATCACAATCATACTATCGCAATCATACAATCACAATCATACTATCGCAATCATACAATCACAATCATACAATCACAATCATACAATCACAATCATACTATCGCAATCATACAATCGCAATCATACCATCACAATCATACAAACACAACCGTACAATCATAATCATACAATCACAATCATACAATCATAATTATACAATCACAAACATACAATCACAATCATACAATCACAGTCATACAATCACAATCTTACAATCACAATCATACTATCACAATCATACAATCACAATCATACAATCACAATCATACAATCACAATCATACAATCACAATCATACAATCACAATCATACAATCGCAATCCTACGATTACAATCTCCAAAATACAATCTCCCAAATACAATCATACAATCATAATCATACAATCATAATCATACAATCACAATCATACAATCACAATCTTACAATCACAATCATACTATCACAATCATACAATCACAATCATACAATCACAATCATACATTCAAAATCATGCAATCACAATCACACAGTCACAATCATGCAATCACAATCATTCAATCGTAATCATACAATCACAATCCTACAATCACAATCGTACAATCGCAATCGCACAATCACAATCATACAATCACAGTCATACAATCACAATCTTACAATCACAATCATACTATCACAATCATACAATCACAATCATACAATCACAATCATACAATCACAATCATACTATCACAATCATACAATCACAATCATACAATCACAATCATACAATCACAATCATACAATCACAATCATACATTCACAAAAATACAATCATAATCATACAATCACAATCATACAATCGCAATCATACAATCACAATCATACGATCATAATCATACAATCACAATCATACGATCGCAATCATACAATCTAAATCATACCATCACAATCATACAATCACAGACATACAATCACAGTCATACAATCACAATCATACTATCACAATCATACAATCACAATCATACAATCACAATCATACAATCGCAATCATACAATCGCGATCATACAATCACAATCACACAATCACAATCATACAATCACAATCATACAATCAATATCATACAATCACAATCATACTATCGCAATCATACAATCACAATCATACCATCACAATCATACAATCACAACCATACAATCACAATCATGCAATCACAATCATACAATCACATTCATACAATCGCAATCATACAATCACAATCATACAATCATAATCATACAATCACAATCATACGATCGCCATCATACAATCACAATCATACCATCACAATCATACAATCAGAATCATACAATCATAATCATACAATTACAATCATACATCACAATCATACAATCACAATCATACAATCGAAATCATACAACTACAATCTCCCAAATACAATCATACAATCACAATCATACAATCACAATCATACAATCACAATCATACAATCACAATCATACAATCACAATCATACAATCACAATCATACAATCACAATCATACTATCACAATCATACAATCAAAATCATACAATCACAATCATACAATCACATTCATACAATCACAGTCATACAATCACAATCTTACAATCACAATCATACAATCACAATCATACAATCACAGACATACAATCACAGTCATACAATCACAATCATACTATCACAATCATACAATCACAATCATACAATCACAATCATACAATCGCAATCATACAATCGCAATCATACAATCGCAATCATACAATCGCAATCACACAATCACAATCATACAATCACAATCATACAATCACAATCATACAATCATAATCATACAATTACAATGATACTATCACAATCATACAATCAAAATCATACAATCGCAATCATACAATCACAATCATACAATCACAATCATACAATCACAATCATACTATCGCAATCATACAATCACAATCATACCATCACAATCATACAATCACAACCATACAATCGCAATCATACAATCACAATCACACAATCACAATCACACAATCACAATCATACAATCACAATCATACAATCACAATCATACAATCACAATCATACAATCGCAATCATACAATCACAATCTCCCAAATACAATCTCCCAAATACAATCATACAATCACAATCATACAATCAAAATCGTACAATCACAGTCATACAATCACAATCATGCAATCACAATCATACAATCACAATCATACTATCACAATTATACAATCACACTCATACAATCAAAATCATACAATCGCAATCATACAATCACAATCATACAATCACAATCATACAATCGCAATCATACAATCACAAAAATACAATCATAATCATACAATCACAATCATACAATCACAATCATACAATCATAATCATACAATTACAATCATACATCACAATCATACAATCACATTCATACAATCGCAATCATACAACTACAATCTCTCAAATACAATCATACAATCACAATCATACAATCACAATCATACAATCACAATCATACAATCACAATCATACTATCACAATCATACAATCACAATCATACAATCACAATTTATACTATCACAATTATACAATCACACTCATACAATCAAAATCATACAATCGCAATCATACAATCACAATCATACAATCACAATCATACAATCACAATCATACAATCACAATCATACTATCGCAATCATACAATCACAATCATACCATCACAATCATACAATCACAACCATACAATCGCAATCATACAATCACAATCACACAATCACAATCATACAATCACAATCATACAATCACAATCATACAATCACAATCATACAATCACAATCATACAATCACAATCATACAATCACAATCATACAATCACAATCATACAATCGCAATCATACAATTACAATCTCCCAAATACAATCTCCCAAATACAATCATACAATCACAATCATACAATCAAAATCGTACAATCACAGTCATACAATCACAATCATACAATCACAACCATACAATCATAATCATACAATCACAATAATACAATCGTAATCATACAACCACAATCATACAATCGCAATCATACAATCACAATCATACAATCACAATCATACAATCACAATCATACTATCGCAATCATACAATCACAATCATACCATCACAATCATACAATCACAATCATACAATCATAATCATTCAATTACAATCATACTATCACAATCATACAATCAAAATCATACAATCACAATCATACAATCACAATCATACAATCGCAATCATACAATTACAATCTCCCAAATACAATCTCCCAAATACAATCATACAATCACATTCATACAATCGCAATCATACAATCACAATTATACAATCACAATCATACAATCACAATCATACAATCACAATCATACAATCACAATCATACAATCACAATCATACATTCACAATCATACAATCACAATCATACTATCGCAATCATACAATCACAATCATGCAATCACAATCATGCAATCATAATCATACTATCACAATCATACAATCACAATCATACAATCACAATCATACAATCATAATCAGACAATGACAATCATACAATCACAATCATACAATCACAATCATACAATCACAATCATACAATCACAATCATACAATCACAATCATACAATCACAATCATACTATCGCAATCATACAACCGCAATCATACCATCCCAATCATACAAACACAACCGTAAAATCATAATCATACAATCACAATCATACAATCATAATTATACAATCACAATCATACAATCACAATCATACAATCACAGTCATACAATCACAATCTTACAATCACAATCATACAATCACAATCATACAATCGCAATCCTACAATTACAATCTCCAAAATACAATCTCCCAAATACAATCATACAATCACAATCATACAATCATAATCATACAATCATAATCATACAATCACAATCATACAATCACAATCTTACAATCACAATCATACTATCACAATCATACAATCACAATCATACAATCACAATCATACAATCACAATCATACAATCACAATCATACATTCAAAATCATGCAATCACAATCACACAGTCACAATCATGCAGTCACAATCATTCAATCATAATCATACAATCACAATCCTACAATCACAATCGTACAATCGCAATCGTACAATCACAATCGCACAATCACAATCATACAATCACAGTCGTACAATCACAATCTTACAATCACAATCATACTATCACAATCATACAATCACAAAAATACAATCATAATCATACAATCACAATCATACAATCACAGACATACAATCACAGTCATACAATCACAATCATACTATCACAATCATACAATCACAATCATACAATCACAATCATACAATCGCAATCATACAATCGCGATCATACAATCGCAATCATACAATCATAATCATACAATTACAATCATACAATCACAATCATACAATCACAATCATACAATCACAATCTTACAATCACAATCATACAACCACAATCAGACAATC
This sequence comes from Megachile rotundata, assembly GCF_050947335.1. Classification (NCBI taxonomy): domain Eukaryota; kingdom Metazoa; phylum Arthropoda; class Insecta; order Hymenoptera; family Megachilidae; genus Megachile; species Megachile rotundata. The sequence goes on along the minus strand of NW_027473372.1, from coordinate 673,924 downwards.
ACAATCATACAATCACAATCATACAATCACAATCATACAATCACAATCACACAATCACAATCATACAATCACAATCATACAATCAATATCATACAATCACAATCATACTATCGCAATCATACAATCACAATCATACCATCACAATCATACAATCACAACCATACAATCACAATCATGCAATCACAATCATACAATCACATTCATACAGTCGCAATCATACAATCACAATCATACAATCACAATCATACTATCGCAATCATACAATCGCAGTCATACCATCACAATCAAACAAACACAACCGTACAATCATAATCATACAATCACAATCATACAATCACAATGATTCAATCACAATCATACAATCAAAATCATACGACCGCAATCATACGATCACAATCATACGATCACAATCATTCAATCACAATCATACAATCACAATCATACAAAAACAATCATACAATCACAATCATACTATCGCAATCATACAATCACAATCATACAATCACAATCATACAATCATAATCATACAATTACAATGATACTATCACAATCATACAATCAAAATCATACAATCGCAATCATACAATCACAATCACACAATCACAATCATACAATCACAATCATACTATCGCAATCATACAATCACAATCATACTATCGCAATCATACAATCACAATCATACAATCACAATCATACAATCACAATCATACTATCGCAATCATACAATCGCAATCATACCATCACAATCATACAAACACAACCGTACAATCATAATCATACAATCACAATCATACAATCATAATTATACAATCACAAACATACAATCACAATCATACAATCACAGTCATACAATCACAATCTTACAATCACAATCATACTATCACAATCATACAATCACAATCATACAATCACAATCATACAATCACAATCATACAATCACAATCATACAATCACAATCATACAATCGCAATCCTACGATTACAATCTCCAAAATACAATCTCCCAAATACAATCATACAATCATAATCATACAATCATAATCATACAATCACAATCATACAATCACAATCTTACAATCACAATCATACTATCACAATCATACAATCACAATCATACAATCACAATCATACATTCAAAATCATGCAATCACAATCACACAGTCACAATCATGCAATCACAATCATTCAATCGTAATCATACAATCACAATCCTACAATCACAATCGTACAATCGCAATCGCACAATCACAATCATACAATCACAGTCATACAATCACAATCTTACAATCACAATCATACTATCACAATCATACAATCACAATCATACAATCACAATCATACAATCACAATCATACTATCACAATCATACAATCACAATCATACAATCACAATCATACAATCACAATCATACAATCACAATCATACATTCACAAAAATACAATCATAATCATACAATCACAATCATACAATCGCAATCATACAATCACAATCATACGATCATAATCATACAATCACAATCATACGATCGCAATCATACAATCTAAATCATACCATCACAATCATACAATCACAGACATACAATCACAGTCATACAATCACAATCATACTATCACAATCATACAATCACAATCATACAATCACAATCATACAATCGCAATCATACAATCGCGATCATACAATCGCAATCATACAATCATAATCATACAATTACAATCATACAATCACAATCATACAATCACAATCATACAATCACAATCTTACAATCACAATCATACAACCACAATCAGACAATCACAATCATACAATCACAATCATACAATCACAATCATACAATCACAATCACACAATCACAATCATACAATCACAATCATACAATCAATATCATACAATCACAATCATACTATCGCAATCATACAATCACAATCATACCATCACAATCATACAATCACAACCATACAATCACAATCATGCAATCACAATCATACAATCACATTCATACAATCGCAATCATACAATCACAATCATACAATCACAATCATACTATCGCAATCATACAATCGCAGTCATACCATCACAATCAAACAAACACAACCGTACAATCATAATCATACAATCACAATCATACAATCACAATGATACAATCACAATCATACAATCAAAATCATACGACCGCAATCATACGATCACAATCATACGATCACAATCATTCAATCACAATCATACAATCACAATCATACAAAAACAATCATACAATCACAATCATACTATCGCAATCATACAATCACAATCATACAATCACAATCATACAATCATAATCATACAATTACAATGATACTATCACAATCATACAATCAAAATCATACAATCGCAATCATACAATCACAATCACACAATCACAATCATACAATCACAATCATACTATCGCAATCATACAATCACAATCATACTATCGCAATCATACAATCACAATCATACAATCACAATCATACTATCGCAGTCATACAATCGCAATCATACCATCACAATCATACAAACACAACCGTACAATCATAATCATACAATCACAATCATACAATCATAATTATACAATCACAAACATACAATCACAATCATACAATCACAGTCATACAATCACAATCTTACAATCACAATCATACTATCACAATCATACAATCACAATCATACAATCACAATCATACAATCACAATCATACAATCACAATCATACAATCACAATCATACAATCACAATCATACAATCACAATCATACAATCGCAATCCTACGATTACAATCTCCAAAATACAATCTACCAAATACAATCATACAATCACAATCATACAATCATAATCATACAATCACAATCATACAATCACAATCTTACAATCACAATCATACTATCACAATCATACAATCACAATCATACAATCACAATCATACATTCAAAATCATGCAATCACAATCACACAGTCACAATCATGCAATCACAATCATTCAATCGTAATCATACAATCACAATCCTACAATCACAATCGTACAATCGCAATCGCACAATCACAATCATACAATCACAGTCATACAATCACAATCTTACAATCACAATCATACTATCACAATCATACAATCACAATCATACAATCACAATCATACAATCACAATCATACTATCACAATCATACAATCACAATCATACAATCACAATCATACAATCACAATCATACTATCACAATCATGCAATCACAATCATACAATCACAATCATACTATCACAATTATACAATCACACTCATACAATCAAAATCATACAATCGCAATCATACAATCACAATCATACAATCACAATCATACAATCGCAATCATACAATCACAAAAATACAATCATAATCATACAATCACAATCATACAATCACAATCATACAATCATAATCATACAATTACAATCATACATCACAATCATACAATCACATTCATACAATCGCAATCATACAACTACAATCTCTCAAATACAATCATACAATCACAATCATACAATCACAATCATACAATCACAATCATACAATCACAATCATACTATCACAATCATACAATCACAATCATACAATCACAATTTATACTATCACAATTATACAATCACACTCATACAATCAAAATCATACAATCGCAATCATACAATCACAATCATACAATCACAATCATACAATCACAATCATACAATCACAATCATACTATCGCAATCATACAATCACAATCATACCATCACAATCATACAATCACAACCATACAATCGCAATCATACAATCACAATCACACAATCACAATCATACAATCACAATCATACAATCACAATCATACAATCACAATCATACAATCACAATCATACAATCACAATCATACAATCATAATCATACAATCACAATCATACAATCACAATCATACAATCGCAATCATACAATTACAATCTCCCAAATACAATCTCCCAAATACAATCATACAATCACAATCATACAATCAAAATCGTACAATCACAGTCATACAATCACAATCATACAATCACAACCATACAATCATAATCATACAATCACAATAATACAATCGTAATCATACAACCACAATCATACAATCGCAATCATACAATCACAATCATACAATCACAATCATACAATCACAATCATACTATCGCAATCATACAATCACAATCATACCATCACAATCATACAATCACAATCATACAATCATAATCATTCAATTACAATCATACTATCACAATCATACAATCAAAATCATACAATCACAATCATACAATCACAATCATACAATCGCAATCATACAATTACAATCTCCCAAATACAATCTCCCAAATACAATCATACAATCACATTCATACAATCGCAATCATACAATCACAATTATACAATCACAATCATACAATCACAATCATACAATCACAATCATACAATCACAATCATACAATCACAGTCATACATTCACAATCATACAATCACAATCATACTATCACAATCATACAATCACAATCATGCAATCACAATCATGCAATCATAATCATACTATCACAATCATACAATCACAATCATACAATCACAATCATACAATCATAATCAGACAATGACAATCATACAATCACAATCATACAATCACAATCATACAATCACAATCATACAATCACAATCATACAATCACAATCATACAATCACAATCATACTATCGCAATCATACAACCGCAATCATACCATCCCAATCATACAAACACAACCGTACAATCATAATCATACAATCACAATCATACAATCATAATTATACAATCACAATCATACAATCACAATCATACAATCACAGTCATACAATCACAAAATTACAATCACAATCATACAATCACAATCATACAATCGCAATCCTACAATTACAATCTCCAAAATACAATCTCCCAAATACAATCATACAATCACAATCATACAATCATAATCATACAATCATAATCATACAATCACAATCATACAATCACAATCTTACAATCACAATCATACTATCACAATCATACAATCACAATCATACAATCACAATCATACAATCACAATCATACAATCACAATCATACATTCCAAATCATGCAATCACAATCACACAGTCACAATCATGCAGTCACAATCATTCAATCATAATCATACAATCACAATCCTACAATCACAATCGTACAATCGCAATCGTACAATCACAATCGCACAATCACAATCATACAATCACAGTCGTACAATCACAATCTTACAATCACAATCATACTATCACAATCATACAATCACAAAAATACAATCATAATCATACAATCACAATCATACAATCGCAATCATACAATCACAATCATACAATCATAATCATACAATCACAATCATACGATCGCCATCATACAATCACAATCATACCATCACAATCATACAATCAGAATCATACAATCATAATCATACAATTACAATCATACATCACAATCATACAATCACAATCATACAATCGAAATCATACAACTACAATCTCCCAAATACAATCATACAATCACAATCATACAATCACAATCATACAATCACAATCATACAATCACAATCATACAATCACAATCATACAATCACAATCATACTATCACAATCATACAATCAAAATCATACAATCACAATCATACAATCACATTCATACAATCACAGTCATACAATCACAATCTTACAATCACAATCATACAATCACAATCATACAATCACAGACATACAATCACAGTCATACAATCACAATCATACTATCACAATCATACAATCACAATCATACAATCACAATCATACAATCGCAATCATACAATCGCAATCATACAATCGCAATCATACAATCGCAATCACACAATCACAATCATACAATCACAATCATACAATCACAATCATACAATCATAATCATACAATTACAATGATACTATCACAATCATACAATCAAAATCATACAATCGCAATCATACAATCACAATCATACAATCACAATCATACAATCACAATCATACTATCGCAATCATACAATCACAATCATACCATCACAATCATACAATCACAACCATACAATCGCAATCATACAATCACAATCACACAATCACAATCACACAATCACAATCATACAATCACAATCATACAATCACAATCATACAATCACAATCATACAATCGCAATCATACAATCACAATCTCCCAAATACAATCTCCCAAATACAATCATACAATCACAATCATACAATCAAAATCGTACAATCACAGTCATACAATCACAATCATACAATCACAACCATACAATCATAATCATACAATCACAATAATACAATCGTAATCATACAACCACAATCATACACTCGCAATCATACAATCACAATCATACAATCACAATCATACAGTCACAATCATACAATCACAATCATACTATCGCAATCATACAATCACAATCATACCATCACAATCATACAATCACAATCATACAATCACAATCATACAATCACAATCATACTATCGCAATCATACAATCGCAATCATACCATCCCAATCATACAAACACAACCGTACAATCATAATCATACAATCACAATCATACAATCATAATTATACAATCACAATCATACACTCGCAACCATACAATTATAAACTCCCAAATACAATCTCCCAAATACAATCATACAATCACAATCATACAATCGCAATCATACAATCACAATCATACAATCACAATCATACAATCACAATCATGCAATCACAATCATACAATCACAATCATACAATCACAATCATACAATCACAATCGTACATTCACAATCGTACAATCACAATCATACTATCACAATCATACAATCACAATCATGCAATCACAATCATGCAATCACAATCATACTATCACAATCATACAATCACAATCATACAATCACAATCATACAATCATAATCAGACAATGACAATCATACAATCACAATCATACAATCACAATCATACAATCACAATCATACAATCACAATCATACAATCACAATCATACTATCGCAATCATACAATCGCAATCCTACAATTACAATCTCCAAAATACAATCTCCCAAATACAATCATACAATCACAATCATACAATCATAATCATACAATCATAATCATACAATCACAATCATACAATCACAATCTTACAATCACAATCATACTATCACAATCATACAATCACAATCATACAATCACAATCATACAATCACAATCATACAATCACAATCATACATTCAAAATCATGCAATCACAATCACACAGTCACAATCATGCAGTCACAATCATTCAATCATAATCATACAATCACAATCCTACAATCACAATCGTACAATCGCAATCGTACAATCACAATCGCACAATCACAATCATACAATCACAGTCGTACAATCACAATCTTACAATCACAATCATACTATCACAATCATACAATCACAAAAATACAATCATAATCATACAATCACAATCATACAATCGCAATCATACAATCACAATCATACAATCATAATCATACAATCACAATCATACGATCGCCATCATACAATCACAATCATACCATCACAATCATACAATCAGAATCATACAATCATAATCATACAATTACAATCATACATCACAATCATACAATCACAATCATACAATCGAAATCATACAACTACAATCTCCCAAATACAATCATACAATCACAATCATACAATCACAATCATACAATCACAATCATACAATCACAATCATACAATCACAATCATACAATCACAATCATACAATCACAATCATACTATCACAATCATACAATCAAAATCATACAATCACAATCATACAATCACATTCATACAATCACAGTCATACAATCACAATCTTACAATCACAATCATACAATCACAATCATACAATCACAGACATACAATCACAGTCATACAATCACAATCATACTATCACAATCATACAATCACAATCATACAATCACAATCATACAATCGCAATCATACAATCGCAATCATACAATCGCAATCATACAATCGCAATCACACAATCACAATCATACAATCACAATCATACAATCACAATCATACAATCATAATCATACAATTACAATGATACTATCACAATCATACAATCAAAATCATACAATCGCAATCATACAATCACAATCATACAATCACAATCATACAATCACAATCATACTATCGCAATCATACAATCACAATCATACCATCACAATCATACAATCACAACCATACAATCGCAATCATACAATCACAATCACACAATCACAATCACACAATCACAATCATACAATCACAATCATACAATCACAATCATACAATCACAATCATACAATCGCAATCATACAATCACAATCTCCCAAATACAATCTCCCAAATACAATCATACAATCACAATCATACAATCAAAATCGTACAATCACAGTCATACAATCACAATCATACAATCACAACCATACAATCATAATCATACAATCACAATAATACAATCGTAATCATACAACCACAATCATACAATCGCAATCATACAATCACAATCATACAATCACAATCATACAATCACAATCATACAATCACAATCATACTATCGCAATCATACAATCACAATCATACCATCACAATCATACAATCACAATCATACAATCACAATCATACAATCACAATCATACTATCGCAATTATACAATCGCAATCATACCATCCCAATCATACAAACACAACCGTACAATCATAATCATACAATCACAATCATACAATCATAATTATACAATCACAATCATACACTCGCAACCATACAATTATAAACTCCCAAATACAATCTCCCAAATACAATCATACAATCACAATCATACAATCGCAATCATACAATCACAATCATACAATCACAATCATACAATCACAATCATGCAATCACAATCATACAATCACAATCATACAATCACAATCATACAATCACAATCATACATTCACAATCGTACAATCACAATCATACTATCACAATCATACAATCACAATCATGCAATCACAATCATGCAATCACAATCATACTATCACAATCATACAATCACAATCATACAATCACAATCATACAATCATAATCAGACAATGACAATCATACAATCACAATCATACAATCACAATCATACAATCACAATCATACAATCACAATCATACAATCACAATCATACTATCGCAATCATACAATCGCAATCATACCATCCCAATCATACAAACACAACCGTACAATCATAATCATACAATCACAATCATACAATCATAATTATACAATCACAATCATTCAATCACAATCATACAATCACAGTCATACAATCACAATCATACAATCGCAATCATACTATCACAATCATACTATCACAATCATACAATCAAAATCATACAATCACAATCATACAATCACAATCATACAATCACAATCATACATTCACAATCATACAATCGCAATCATACAATCGCAATCATACAATCGCAATCACACAATCACAATCATACAATCACAATCATACAATCACAATCATACAATCATAATCATACAATTACAATGATACTATCACAATCATACAATCAAAATCATACAATCGCAATCATACAATCACAATCATACAATCACAATCATACAATCACAATCATACTATCGCAATCATACAATCACAATCATACCATCACAATCATACAATCACAACCATACAATCGCAATCATACAATCACAATCACACAATCACAATCACACAATCACAATCATACAATCACAATCATACAATCACAATCATACAATCACAATCATACAATCGCAATCATACAATCACAATCTCCCAAATACAATCTCCCAAATACAATCATACAATCACAATCATACAATCAAAATCGTACAATCACAGTCATACAATCACAATCATACAATCACAACCATACAATCATAATCATACAATCACAATAATACAATCGTAATCATACAACCACAATCATACAATCGCAATCATACAATCACAATCATACAATCACAATCATACAATCACAATCATACAATCACAATCATACTATCGCAATCATACAATCACAATCATACCATCACAATCATACAATCACAATCATACAATCACAATCATACAATCACAATCATACTATCGCAATCATACAATCGCAATCATACCATCCCAATCATACAAACACAACCGTACAATCATAATCATACAATCACAATCATACAATCATAATTATACAATCACAATCATACACTCGCAACCATACAATTATAAACTCCCAAATACAATCTCCCAAATACAATCATACAATCACAATCATACAATCGCAATCATACAATCACAATCATACAATCACAATCATACAATCACAATCATGCAATCACAATCATACAATCACAATCATACAATCACAATCATACAATCACAATCATACATTCACAATCGTACAATCACAATCATACTATCACAATCATACAATCACAATCATGCAATCACAATCATGCAATCACAATCATACTATCACAATCATACAATCACAATCATACAATCACAATCATACAATCATAATCAGACAATGACAATCATACAATCACAATCATACAATCACAATCATACAATCACAATCATACAATCACAATCATACAATCACAATCATACTATCGCAATCATACAATCGCAATCATACCATCCCAATCATACAAACACAACCGTACAATCATAATCATACAATCACAATCATACAATCATAATTATACAATCACAATCATTCAATCACAATCATACAATCACAGTCATACAATCACAATCATACAATCGCAATCATACTATCACAATCATACTATCACAATCATACAATCAAAATCATACAATCACAATCATACAATCACAATCATACAATCACAATCATACATTCACAATCATACAATCACAATCATACTATCACAATCATACAATCACAATCATGCAATCACAATCATGCAATCACAATCATACAATCATAATCAGACAATGACAAGCATACAATCACAATCATACAATCACAATCATACAATCACAATCATACTATCGCAATCATACAATCGCAATCATACCATCACAATCAAACAAACACAACAGTACAATCATAATCATACAATCACAATCATACAATCACAATGATACAATCACAATCATACAATGACAATCATACAATCAAAATCATACGATCGCAATCATACGATCACAATCATACCATCACAATCATACAATCACAATCATACAATCATAATCATTCAATTACAATCATACTATCACAATCATACAATCAAAATCATACAATCACAATCATACAATCACAATCATACAATCGCAATCATACAATTACAATCTGCCAAATACAATCTCCCAAATACAATCATACAATCACAATCATACAATCGCAATCATACAATCACAATTATACAATCACAATCATACAATCACAATCATACAATCACAATCATACAATCACAATCATACAATCACAATCATACATTCACAATCATACAATCACAATCATACTATCACAATCATACAATCACAATCATGCAATCACAATCATGCAATCACAATCATACTATCACAATCATACAATCACAATCATACAATCACAATCATACAATCATAATCAGACAATGACAATCATACAATCACAATCATACAATCACAATCATACAATCACAATCATACAATCACAATCATACAATCACAATCATACAATCACAATCATACAATCACAATCATACTATCGCAATCATACAATCGCAATCATACCATCCCAATCATACAAACACAACCGTACAATCATAATCATACAATCACAATCATACAATCATAATTATACAATCACAATCATACAATCACAATCATACAATCACAGTCATACAATCACAATCTTACAATCACAATCATACAATCACAATCATACAATCGCAATCCTACAATTACAATCTCCAAAATACAATCTCCCAAATACAATCATACAATCACAATCATACAATCATAATCATACAATCATAATCATACAATCACAATCATACAATCACAATCTTACAATCACAATCATACTATCACAATCATACAATCACAATCATACAATCACAATCATACAATCACAATCATACAATCACAATCATACAATCACAATCATACATTCAAAATCATGCAATCACAATCACACAGTCACAATCATGCAGTCACAATCATTCAATCACAAACCTACAATCACAATCGTACAATCGCAATCGTACAATCACAATCGCACAATCAAAATCATACAATCACAATCATACAATCACATTCATACAATCACAGTCATACAATCACAATCTTACAATCACAATCATACAATCACAATCATACAATCACAGACATACAATCACAGTCATACAATCACAATCATACTATCACAATCATACAATCACAATCATACAATCACAATCATACAATCGCAATCATACAATCGCAATCATACAATCGCAATCATACAATCGCAATCACACAATCACAATCATACAATCACAATCATACAATCACAATCATACAATCATAATCATACAATTACAATGATACTATCACAATCATACAATCAAAATCATACAATCGCAATCATACAATCACAATCATACAATCGCAATCATACAATCACAATCACACAATCACAATCACACAATCACAATCATACAATCACAATCATACAATCACAATCATACAATCACAATCATACAATCACAATCATACAATCGCAATCATACAATCACAATCTCCCAAATACAATCTCCCAAATACAATCATACAATCACAATCATACAATCATAATCATACTATCACAATCATACAATCAAAATCATACAATCGCAATCATACAATCACAATCATACAATCACAATCATACAATCACAATCATACTATCGCAATCATACAATCACAATCATACCATCACAATCATACAATCACAACCATACAATCGCAATCATACAATCACAATCACACAATCACAATCACACAATCACAATCATACAATCACAATCATACAATCACAATCATACAATCACAATCATACAATCGCAATCATACAATCACAATCTCCCAAATACAATCTCCCAAATACAATCATACAATCACAATCATACAATCAAAATCGTACAATCACAGTCATACAATCACAATCATACAATCACAACCATACAATCATAATCATACAATCACAATAATACAATCGTAATCATACAACCACAATCATACAATCGCAATCATACAATCACAATCATACAATCACAATCATACAATCACAATCATACAATCACAATCATACTATCGCAATCATACAATCACAATCATACCATCACAATCATACAATCACAATCATACAATCACAATCATACAATCACAATCATACTATCGCAATCATACAATCGCAATCATACCATCCCAATCATACAAACACAACCGTACAATCATAATCATACAATCACAGTCATACAATCATAATTATACAATCACAATCATACACTCGCAACCATACAATTATAAACTCCCAAATACAATCTCCCAAATACAATCATACAATCACAATCATACAATCGCGATCATACAATCACAGTCATACAATCACAATCATACAATCACAATCATGCAATCACAATCATACAATCACAATCATACAATCACAATCATACAATCACAATCATACATTCACAATCGTACAATCACAATCATACTATCACAATCATACAATCACAATCATGCAATCACAATCATGCAATCACAATCATACTATCACAATCATACAATCACAATCATACAATCACAATCATACAATCATAATCAGACAATGACAATCATACAATCACAATCATACAATCACAATCATACAATCACAATCATACAATCACAATCATACAATCACAATCATACTATCGCAATCATACAATCGCAATCATACCATCCCAATCATACAAACACAACCGTACAATCATAATCATACAATCACAATCATACAATCATAATTATACAATCACAATCATTCAATCACAATCATACAATCACAGTCATACAATCACAATCATACAATCGCAATCATACTATCACAATCATACTATCACAATCATACAATCAAAATCATACAATCACAATCATACAATCACAATCATACAATCACAATCATACATTCACAATCATACAATCACAATCATACTATCACAATCATACAATCACAATCATGCAATCACAATCATGCAATCACAATCATACAATCATAATCAGACAATGACAAGCATACAATCACAATCATACAATCACAATCATACAATCACAATCATACTATCGCAATCATACAATCGCAATCATACCATCACAATCAAACAAACACAACAGTACAATCATAATCATACAATCACAATCATACAATCACAATGATACAATCACAATCATACAATGACAATCATACAATCAAAATCATACGATCGCAATCATACGATCACAATCATACCATCACAATCATACAATCACAATCATACAATCATAATCATTCAATTACAATCATACTATCACAATCATACAATCAAAATCATACAATCACAATCATACAATCACAATCATACAATCGCAATCATACAATTACAATCTCCCAAATACAATCTCCCAAATACAATCATACAATCACAATCATACAATCGCAATCATACAATCACAATTATACAATCACAATCATACAATCACAATCATACAATCACAATCATACAATCACAATCATACAATCACAATCATACATTCACAATCATACAATCACAATCATACTATCACAATCATACAATCACAATCATGCAATCACAATCATGCAATCACAATCATACTATCACAATCATACAATCACAATCATACAATCACAATCATACAATCATAATCAGACAATGACAATCATACAATCACAATCATACAATCACAATCATACAATCACAATCATACAATCACAATCATACAATCACAATCATACAATCACAATCATACTATCGCAATCATACAATCGCAATCATACCATCCCAATCATACAAACACAACCGTACAATCATAATCATACAATCACAATCATACAATCATAATTATACAATCACAATCATACAATCACAATCATACAATCACAGTCATACAATCACAATCTTACAATCACAATCATACAATCACAATCATACAATCGCAATCCTACAATTACAATCTCCAAAATACAATCTCCCAAATACAATCATACAATCACAATCATACAATCATAATCATACAATCATAATCATACAATCACAATCATACAATCACAATCTTACAATCACAATCATACTATCACAATCATACAATCACAATCATACAATCACAATCATACAATCACAATCATACAATCACAATCATACATTCAAAATCATGCAATCACAATCACACAGTCACAATCATGCAGTCACAATCATTCAATCACAATCCTACAATCACAATCGTACAATCGCAATCGTACAATCACAATCGCACAATCAAAATCATACAATCACAATCATACAATCACATTCATACAATCACAGTCATACAATCACAATCTTACAATCACAATCATACAATCACAATCATACAATCACAGACATACAATCACAGTCATACAATCACAATCATACTATCACAATCATACAATCACAATCATACAATCACAATCATACAATCGCAATCATACAATCGCAATCATACAATCGCAATCATACAATCGCAATCACACAATCACAATCATACAATCACAATCATACAATCACAATCATACAATCATAATCATACAATTACAATGATACTATCACAATCATACAATCAAAATCATACAATCGCAATCATACAATCACAATCATACAATCGCAATCATACAATCACAATCACACAATCACAATCACACAATCACAATCATACAATCACAATCATACAATCACAATCATACTATCACAATCATACAATCACAATCATACAATCACAATCATACAATCACAATCATACAATCACAATCATACATTCAAAATCATGCAATCACAATCACACAGTCACAATCATGCAGTCACAATCATTCAATCACAATCCTACAATCACAATCGTACAATCGCAATCGTACAATCACAATCGCACAATCAAAATCATACAATCACAATCATACAATCACATTCATACAATCACAGTCATACAATCACAATCTTACAATCACAATCATACAATCACAATCATACAATCACAGACATACAATCACAGTCATACAATCACAATCATACTATCACAATCATACAATCACAATCATACAATCACAATCATACAATCGCAATCATACAATCGCAATCATACAATCGCAATCATACAATCGCAATCACACAATCACAATCATACAATCACAATCATACAATCACAATCATACAATCATAATCATACAATTACAATGATACTATCACAATCATACAATCAAAATCATACAATCGCAATCATACAATCACAATCATACAATCGCAATCATACAATCACAATCACACAATCACAATCACACAATCACAATCATACAATCACAATCATACAATCACAATCATACAATCACAATCATACAATCACAATCATACAATCGCAATCATACAATCACAATCTCCCAAATACAATCTCCCAAATACAATCATACAATCACAATCATACAATCATAATCATACAATCACAATAATACAATCGTAATCATACAACCACAATCATACAATCGCAATCATACAATCACAATCATACAATCACAATCATACAATCACAATCATACAATCGCAATCATACAATCACAATCATACAATCACAATCATACAATCACAATCATGCAATCACAATCATACAATCACAATCATACAATCACAATCATACAATCACAATCATACATTCACAATCGTACAATCACAATCATACTATCACAATCATACAATCACAATCATGCAATCACAATCATGCAATCACAATCATACTATCACAATCATACAATCACAATCATACAATCACAATCATACAATCATAATCAGACAATGACAATCATACAATCACAATCATACAATCACAATCATACAATCACAATCATACAATCACAATCATACAATCACAATCATACTATCGCAATCATACAATCGCAATCATACCATCCCAATCATACAAACACAACCGTACAATCATAATCATACAATCACAATCATACAATCATAATTATACAATCACAATCATTCAATCACAATCATACAATCACAGTCATACAATCACAATCTTACAATCACAATCATACTATCACAATCATACAATCACAATCATACAATCACAATCATGCAATCACAATCATACAATCACAATCATACAATCACAATCATACAATCGCAATCCTACAATTACAATCTCCAAAATACAATCTGCCAAATACAATCATACAATCACAATCATACAATCATAATCATACAATCACAATCATACAATCACAATCTTACAATCACAATCATACTATCACAATCATACAATCACAATCATACAATCACAATCATACAATCACAATCATACAATCACAATCATACAATCACAATCATACATTCAAAATCATGCAATCACAATCACACAGTCACAATCATACAATCACAATCATACAATCACAATCATACAATCACAATCATACAATCACAATCATACAATCACAATCATACAATCACAATCATACAATCACAATCATACAATCGCAATCATACTATCACAATCATACATTCACAATCATACAATCACAATCATACTATCACAATCATACAATCACAATCATGCAATCACAATCATGCAATCACAATCATACAATCATAATCAGACAATGACAATCATACAATCACAATCATACAATTACAATCATACAATCACAATCATACAATCACAATCATACAATCACAATCATACTATCGCAATCATACAATCGCAATCATACCATCACAATCATACAAACACAACCGTACAATCATAATCATACAATCACAATCATACAATCATAATTATACAATCACAATCATACACTCGCAACCATACAATTATAAACTCCCAAATACAATCTCCCAAATACAATCATACAATCACAATCATACAATCGCAATCATACAATCACAATCATACAATCACAATCATACAATCACAATCATGCAATCACAATCATGCAATCACAATCATACTATCACAATCATACAATCACAATCATACAATCACAATCATACAATCACAATCATACAATCACAATCATACAATCACAATCATACAATCACAATCATACATTCAAAATCATGCAATCACAATCACACAGTCACAATCATACAATCACAATCATACAATCACAATCATACAATCACAATCATACAATCACAATCATACAATCACAATCATACAATCACAATCATACAATCACAATCATACAATCACAATCATACAATCACAATCATACAATCGCAATCATACTATCACAATCATACATTCACAATCATACAATCACAATCATACTATCACAATCATACAATCACAATCATACAATCGCAATCCTACAATTACAATCTCCAAAATACAATCTCCCAAATACAATCATACAATCACAATCATACAATCATAATCATACAATCATAATCATACAATCACAATCATACAATCACAATCTTACAATCACAATCATACTATCACAATCATACAATCACAATCTTACAATCACAATCATACTATCACAATCATACAATCACAATCATACAATCACAATCATACAATCACAATCATACAATCACAATCATACAATCACAATCATACATTCAAAATCATGCAATCACAATCACACAGTCACAATCATGCAGTCACAATCATTCAATCACAATCCTACAATCACAATCGTACAATCGCAATCGTACAATCACAATCGCACAATCACAATCATACAATCACAGTCGTACAATCACAATCTTACAATCACAATCATACTATCACAATCATACAATCACAAAAATACAATCATAATCATACAATCACAATCATACAATCGCAATCATACAATCACAATCATACAATCATAATCATACAATCACAATCATACGATCGCCATCATACAATCACAATCATACCATCACAATCATACAATCAGAATCATACAATCATAATCATACAATTACAATCATACATCACAATCATACAATCACAATCATACAATCGAAATCATACAACTACAATCTCCCAAATACAATCATACAATCACAATCATACAATCACAATCATACAATCACAATCATACAATCACAATCATACAATCACAATCATACAATCACAATCATACAATCACAATCATACTATCACAATCATACAATCAAAATCATACAATCACAATCATACAATCACATTCATACAATCACAGTCATACAATCACAATCTTACAATCACAATCATACAATCACAATCATACAATCACAATCATACAATCACAGACATACAATCACAGTCATACAATCACAATCATACTATCACAATCATACAATCACAATCATACAATCACAATCATACAATCGCAATCATACAATCGCAATCATACAATCGCAATCATACAATCGCAATCACACAATCACAATCATACAATCACAATCATACAATCACAATCATACAATCATAATCATACAATTACAATGATACTATCACAATCATACAATCAAAATCATACAATCGCAATCATACAATCACAATCATACAATCGCAATCATACAATCACAATCACACAATCACAATCACACAATCACAATCATACAATCACAATCATACAATCACAATCATACAATCGCAATCATACAATCGCAATCACACAATCACAATCATACAATCACAATCATACAATCACAATCATACAATCATAATCATACAATTACAATGATACTATCACAATCATACAATCAAAATCATACAATCGCAATCATACAATCACAATCATACAATCGCAATCATACAATCACAATCACACAATCACAATCACACAATCACAATCATACAATCACAATCATACAATCACAATCATACAATCACAATCATACAATCACAATCATACAATCGCAATCATACAATCACAATCTCCCAAATACAATCTCCCAAATACAATCATACAATCACAACCATACAATCATAATCATACAATCACAATAATACAATCGTAATCATACAACCACAATCATACAATCGCAATCATACAATCACAATCATACAATCACAATCATACAATCACAATCATACAATCGCAATCATACAATCACAATCATACAATCACAATCATACAATCACAATCATGCAATCACAATCATACAATCACAATCATACAATCACAATCATACAATCACAATCATACATTCACAATCGTACAATCACAATCATACTATCACAATCATACAATCACAATCATGCAATCACAATCATGCAATCACAATCATACTATCACAATCATACAATCACAATCATACAATCACAATCATACAATCATAATCAGACAATGACAATCATACAATCACAATCATACAATCACAATCATACAATCACAATCATACAATCACAATCATACAATCACAATCATACTATCGCAATCATACAATCGCAATCATACCATCCCAATCATACAAACACAACCGTACAATCATAATCATACAATCACAATCATACAATCATAATTATACAATCACAATCATTCAATCACAATCATACAATCACAGTCATACAATCACAATCTTACAATCACAATCATACTATCACAATCATACAATCACAATCATACAATCACAATCATGCAATCACAATCATACAATCACAATCATACAATCACAATCATACAATCGCAATCCTACAATTACAATCTCCAAAATACAATCTGCAAATACAATCATACAATCACAATCATACAATCATAATCATACAATCACAATCATACAATCACAATCTTACAATCACAATCATACTATCACAATCATACAATCACAATCATACAATCACAATCATACAATCACAATCATACAATCACAATCATACAATCACAATCATACAATCACAATCATACATTCAAAATCATGCAATCACAATCACACAGTCACAATCATACAATCACAATCATACAATCACAATCATACAATCACAATCATACAATCACAATCATACAATCACAATCATACAATCACAATCATACAATCACAATCATACAATCACAATCATACAATCACAATCATACAATCACAATCATACAATCACAATCATACAATCGCAATCATACTATCACAATCATACATTCACAATCATACAATCACAATCATACTATCACAATCATACAATCACAATCATGCAATCACAATCATGCAATCACAATCATACAATCATAATCAGACAATGACAATCATACAATCACAATCATACAATTACAATCATACAATCACAATCATACAATCACAATCATACAATCACAATCATACTATCGCAATCATACAATCGCAATCATACCATCACAATCATACAAACACAACCGTACAATCATAATCATACAATCACAATCATACAATCATAATTATACAATCACAATCATGCAATCACAATCATACAATCACAATCATACAATCACAGTCATACAATCACAATCTTACAATCACAATCATACTATCACAATCATACAATCACAATCATACAATCACAATCATACAATCACAATCATACAATCACAATCATACAATCACAATCATACAATCACAATCATACTATCACAATCATACAATCACAATCATGCAATCACAATCATGCAATCACAATCATACAATCATAATCAGACAATGACAATCATACAATCACAATCATACAATCGCAATCATACAATCGCAATCATACAATTACAATCTTCCAAATACAATCTCCCAAATACAATCATACAATCACAATCATACAATCGCAATCATACAATCACAATTATACAATCACAATCATACAATCACAATCATACAATCACAATCATACAATCACAATCATACAATCACAATCATACAATCACAATCATACATTCAAAATCATGCAATCACAATCACACAGTCACAATCATGCAGTCACAATCATTCAATCATAATCATACAATCACAATCCTACAATCACAATCGTACAATCGCAATCGTACAATCACAATCGCACAATCACAATCATATAATCACAGTCGTACAATCACAATCCACAATCATAATCATACTATCACAATCATACAATCACAAAAATACAATCATAATCATACAATCACAATCATACAATCGCAATCATACAATCACAATCATACAATCATAATCATACAATCACAATCATACGATCGCAATCATACAATCACAATCATACCATCACAATCATACAATCAGAATCATACAATCATAATCATACAATTACAATCATGCATCACAATCATACAATCACAATCATACAATCGAAATCATACAACTACAATCTCCCAAATACAATCATACAATCACAATCATACAATCACAATCATACAATCACAATAATACAATCACAATCATACAATCACAATCATACTATCACAATCATACAATCAAAATCATACAATCACAAGCATACAATCACATTCATACAATCACAGTCATACAATCACAATCTTTCAATCACAATCATACAATCACAATCATACAATCACAATCATACAATCACAATCATACAATCACAATCATACAATCGCAATCATACAATTACAATCTCCCAAATACAATCTCCCAAATACAATCATACAATCACAATCATACAATCACAATCATACAATCGCAATCATACAATCGCAATCATACAATCGCAATCATACAATCGCAATCACACAATCACAATCATACAATCACAATCATACAATCACAATCATACAATCATAATCATACAATTACAATGATACTATCACAATCATACAATCAAAATCATACAATCGCAATCATACAATCACAATCATACAATCGCAATCATACAATCACAATCACACAATCACAATCACACAATCACAATCATACAATCACAATCATACAATCACAATCATACAATCGCAATCATACAATCGCAATCACACAATCACAATCATACAATCACAATCATACAATCACAATCATACAATCATAATCATACAATTACAATGATACTATCACAATCATACAATCAAAATCATACAATCGCAATCATACAATCACAATCATACAATCGCAATCATACAATCACAATCACACAATCACAATCACACAATCACAATCATACAATCACAATCATACAATCACAATCATACAATCACAATCATACAATCACAATCATACAATCGCAATCATACAATCACAATCTCCCAAATACAATCTCCCAAATACAATCATACAATCACAACCATACAATCATAATCATACAATCACAATAATACAATCGTAATCATACAACCACAATCATACAATCGCAATCATACAATCACAATCATACAATCACAATCATACAATCACAATCATACAATCGCAATCATACAATCACAATCATACAATCACAATCATACAATCACAATCATGCAATCACAATCATACAATCACAATCATACAATCACAATCATACAATCACAATCATACATTCACAATCGTACAATCACAATCATACTATCACAATCATACAATCACAATCATGCAATCACAATCATGCAATCACAATCATACTATCACAATCATACAATCACAATCATACAATCACAATCATACAACCATAATCAGACAATGACAATCATACAATCACAATCATACAATCACAATCATACAATCACAATCATACAATCACAATCATACAATCACAATCATACTATCGCAATCATACAATCGCAATCATACCATCCCAATCATACAAACACAACCGTACAATCATAATCATACAATCACAATCATACAATCATAATTATACAATCACAATCATTCAATCACAATCATACAATCACAGTCATACAATCACAATCTTACAATCACAATCATACTATCACAATCATACAATCACAATCATACAATCACAATCATGCAATCACAATCATACAATCACAATCATACAATCACAATCATACAATCGCAATCCTACAATTACAATCTCCAAAATACAATCTGCCAAATACAATCATACAATCACAATCATACAATCATAATCATACAATCACAATCATACAATCACAATCTTACAATCACAATCATACTATCACAATCATACAATCACAATCATACAATCACAATCATACAATCACAATCATACAATCACAATCATACAATCACAATCATACAATCACAATCATACATTCAAAATCATGCAATCACAATCACACAGTCACAATCATACAATCACAATCATACAATCACAATCATACAATCACAATCATACAATCACAATCATACAATCACAATCATACAATCACAATCATACAATCACAATCATACAATCACAATCATACAATCACAATCATACAATCACAATCATACAATCGCAATCATACTATCACAATCATACATTCACAATCATACAATCACAATCATACTATCACAATCATACAATCACAATCATGCAATCACAATCATGCAATCACAATCATACAATCATAATCAGACAATGACAATCATACAATCACAATCATACAATTACAATCATACAATCACAATCATACAATCACAATCATACAATCACAATCATACTATCGCAATCATACAATCGCAATCATACCATCACAATCATACAAACACAACCGTACAATCATAATCATACAATCACAATCATACAATCATAATTATACAATCACAATCATGCAATCACAATCATACAATCACAATCATACAATCACAGTCATACAATCACAATCTTACAATCACAATCATACTATCACAATCATACAATCACAATCATACAATCACAATCATACAATCACAATCATACAATCACAATCATACAATCACAATCATACAATCACAATCATACTATCACAATCATACAATCACAATCATGCAATCACAATCATGCAATCACAATCATACAATCATAATCAGACAATGACAATCATACAATCACAATCATACAATCGCAATCATACAATCGCAATCATACAATTACAATCTTCCAAATACAATCTCCCAAATACAATCATACAATCACAATCATACAATCGCAATCATACAATCACAATTATACAATCACAATCATACAATCACAATCATACAATCACAATCATACAATCACAATCATACAATCACAATCATACAATCACAATCATACATTCAAAATCATGCAATCACAATCACACAGTCACAATCATGCAGTCACAATCATTCAATCATAATCATACAATCACAATCCTACAATCACAATCGTACAATCGCAATCGTACAATCACAATCGCACAATCACAATCATATAATCACAGTCGTACAATCACAATCCACAATCATAATCATACTATCACAATCATACAATCACAAAAATACAATCATAATCATACAATCACAATCATACAATCGCAATCATACAATCACAATCATACAATCATAATCATACAATCACAATCATACGATCGCAATCATACAATCACAATCATACCATCACAATCATACAATCAGAATCATACAATCATAATCATACAATTACAATCATGCATCACAATCATACAATCACAATCATACAATCGAAATCATACAACTACAATCTCCCAAATACAATCATACAATCACAATCATACAATCACAATCATACAATCACAATAATACAATCACAATCATACAATCACAATCATACTATCACAATCATACAATCAAAATCATACAATCACAAGCATACAATCACATTCATACAATCACAGTCATACAATCACAATCTTTCAATCACAATCATACAATCACAATCATACAATCACAATCATACAATCACAATCATACAATCACAATCATACAATCGCAATCATACAATTACAATCTCCCAAATACAATCTCCCAAATACAATCATACAATCACAATCATACAATCAAAATCGTACAATCACAGTCATACAATCACAATCATACAATCACAACCATACAATCATAATCATACAATCACAATAATACAATCGTAATCATACAACCACAGTCATACAATCGCAATCATACAATCACAATCATACAATCACAATCATACAATCACAATCATACTATCGCAATCATACAATCACAATCATACCATCACAATCATACAATCACAATCATACAATCACAATCATACATTCACAATCGTACAATCACAATCATACTATCACAATCATACAATCACAATCACGCAATCACAATCATGCAATCACAATCATACTATCACAATCATACAATCACAATCATACAATCACAATCATACAATCATAATCAGAAAATGACAATCATACAATCACAATCATACAATCACAATCATACAATCACAATCATACAATCACAATCATACAATCACAATCACACTATCGCAATCATACAATCGCAATCATACCATCCCAATCATACAAACACAACCGTACAATCATAATCATACAATCACAATCATACAATCATAATTATACAATCACAATCATTCAATCACAATCATACAATCACAGTCATACAATCACAATCATACATTCAAAATCATGCAATCACAATCACACAGTCACAATCATACAATCACAATCATACAATCACAATCATACAATCACAATCATACAATCACAATCATACAATCACAATCATACAATCACAATCATACTATCGCAATCATACAATCGCAATCATACCATCCCAATCATACAAACACAACCGTACAATCATAATCATACAATCACAATCATACAATCATAATTATACAATCACAATCATTCAATCACAATCATACAATCACAGTCATACAATCACAATCTTACAATCACAATCATACAATCACAATCATACAATCACAATCATACATTCACAATCATACAATCACAATCATACTATCACAATCATACAATCACAATCATGCAATCACAATCATGCAATCACAATCATACAATCATAATCAGACAATGACAATCATACAATCACAATCATACAATCACAATCATACAATCACAATCATACAATCACAATCATACTATCGCAACATACAATCGCAATCATACCATCACAATCAAACAAACACAACCGTGCAATCATAATCATAC
This sequence comes from Megachile rotundata, assembly GCF_050947335.1. NCBI lineage: Eukaryota > Metazoa > Arthropoda > Insecta > Hymenoptera > Megachilidae > Megachile > Megachile rotundata. The sequence goes on along the minus strand of NW_027473372.1, from coordinate 646,623 downwards.
AATCACAATCATACAATCACAATGATACAATCACAATCATACAATGACAATCATACAATCAAAATCATACGATCGCAATCATACGATCACAATCATACGATCACAATCATACAATCACAATCATACAATCGCAATCATACAATTACAATCTCCCAAATACAATCTCCCAAATACAATCATAGAATCACAATCATACAATCGCAATCATACAATCACAATCATACAATCACAATCATACAATCACAATCATACAATCACAATCATACAATCACAATCATACAATCACAATCATACATTCACAATCATACAATCACAATCATATTATCACAATCATACAATCACAATCATGCAATCACAATCATGCAATCACAATCATACAATCATAATCAGACAATGACAATCATACAATCACAATCATACAATTACAATCATACAATCACAATCATACAATCACAATCATACAATCACAATCATACTATCGCAATCATACAATCGCAATCATACCATCACAATCATACAAACACAACCGTACAATCATAATCATACAATCACAATCATACAATCATAATTATACAATCACAATCATTCAATCACAATCATACAATCACAGTCATACAATCACAATCTTACAATCACAATCATACAATCACAATCATACAATCACAATCATACATTCACAATCATACAATCACAATCATACTATCACAATCATACAATCACAATCATGCAATCACAATCATGCAATCACAATCATACAATCATAATCAGACAATGACAATCATACAATCACAATCATACAATCACAATCATACAATCACAATCATACAATCACAATCATACTATCGCAACATACAATCGCAATCATACCATCACAATCAAACAAACACAACCGTGCAATCATAATCATACAATCACAATCATACAATCACAATGATACAATCACAATCATACAATGACAATCATACAATCAAAATCATACGATCGCAATCATACGATCACAATCATACGATCACAATCATACAATCACAATCATACAATCGCAATCATACAATTACAATCTCCCAAATACAATCTCCCAAATACAATCATAGAATCACAATCATACAATCGCAATCATACAATCACAATCATACAATCACAATCATACAATCACAATCATACAATCACAATCATACAATCACAATCATACAATCACAATCATACATTCACAATCATACAATCACAATCATATTATCACAATCATACAATCACAATCATGCAATCACAATCATGCAATCACAATCATACAATCATAATCAGACAATGACAATCATACAATCACAATCATACAATTACAATCATACAATCACAATCATACAATCACAATCATACAATCACAATCATACTATCGCAATCATACAATCGCAATCATACCATCACAATCATACAAACACAACCGTACAATCATAATCATACAATCACAATCATACAATCATAATTATACAATCACAATCATACAATCACAATCATACAATCACAATCACACAATCACAGTCATACAATCACAATCTTACAATCACAATCATACTATCACAATCATACAATCACAATCATACAATCACAATCATACAATCACAATCATACAATCACAATCATGCAATCACAATCATACAATCACAATCATACTATCACAATCATACAATCACAATCATGCAATCACAATCATGCAATCACAATCATACAATCATAATCAGACAATGACAATCATACAATCACAATCATACAATCGCAATCATACAATCGCAATCATACAATTACAATCTCCCAAATACAATCTCCCAAATACAATCATACAATCACAATCATACAATCGCAATCATACAATCACAATTATACAATCACAATCATACAATCACAATCATACAATCACAGTCGTACAATCACAATCTTACAATCACAATCATACTATCACAATCATACAATCACAAAAATACAATCATAATCATACAATCACAATTATACAATCGCAATCATACAATCACAATCATACAATCATAATCATACAATCACAATCATACGATCGCAATCATACAATCACAATCATACCATCACAATCATACAATCAGAATCATACAATCATAATCATACAATTACAATCATACATCACAATCATACAATCACAATCATACAATCGAAATCATACAACTACAATCTCCCAAATACAATCATACAATCACAATCATACAATCACAATCATACAATCACAATCATACAATCACAATCATACAATCACAATCATACAATCACAATCATACTATCACAATCATACAATCAAAATCATACAATCACAATCATACAATCACATTCATACAATCACAGTCATACAATCACAATCTTACAATCACAATCACACAATCACAATCACACAATCACAATCATACAATCACAATCATACAATCACAATCATACAATCGCAATCATACAATCGCAATCATACAATTACAGTCTCCCAAATACAATCTCCCAAATACAATCATACAATCACAATCATACAAACAAAATCGTACAATCACAGTCATACAATCACAATCATACAATCGCAACCATACAATCATAATCATACAATCACAATAATACAATCGTAATCATACAACCACAATCATACAATCGCAATCATACTATCACAATCATACAATCACAATCATACAATCACAATCATACTATCGCAATCATACAATCACAATCATACCATCACAATCATACAATCACAATCATACAATCATAATCATTCAATTACAATCATACTATCACAATCATACAATCAAAATCATACAATCACAATCATACAATCACAATCATACAATCGCAATCATACAATTACAAACTCCCAAATACAATCTCCCAAATACAATCATACAATCACAATCATACAATCGCAATCATACAATCACAATCATACAATCACAATCATACAATCGCAATCATACAATTACAATCTCCCAAATACAATCTCCCAAATACAATCATACAATCACAATCATACAATCAAAATCGTACAATCACAGTCATACAATCACAATCATACAATCACAACCATACAATCATAATCATACAATCACAATAATACAATCGTAATCATACAACCACAATCATACAATCGCAATCATACAATCACAATCATACAATCACAATCATACAATCACAATCATACTATCGCAATCATACAATCACAATCATACCATCACAATCATACAATCACAATCATACAATCATAATCATTCAATTACAATCATACTATCACAATCATACAATCAAAATCATACAATCACAATCATACAATCACAATCATACAATCGCAATCATACAATTACAAACTCCCAAATACAATCTCCCAAATACAATCATACAATCACAATCATACAATCGCAATCATACAAGCACAATCATACAATCACAATCATACAATCACAATCATGCAATCACAATCATACAATCACAATCATACAATCACAATCATACAATCACAATCATACATTCACAATCGTACAATCACAATCATACTATCACAATCATACAATCACAATCATGCTATCACAATCATGCAATCACAATCATACTATCACAATCATACCATCACAATCATACAATCACAATCATACAATCATAATCATTCAATTACAATCATACTATCACAATCATACAATCACAATCATACAATCACAGTCATACAATCACAATCTTACAATCACAATCATACTATCACAATCATACAATCACAATCATACAATCACAATCATACAATCACAATCATACAATCACAATCATACAATCACAATCATACAATCACAATCATACAATCACAATCATACAATCACAATCATACAACCGCAATCCTACAATTACAATCTCCAAAATACAATCTCCCAAATACAATCATACAATCGCATTCATACAATCGCAATCATACAATCACAATCATACAATCACAATCATACAATCACAATCATACAATCACAATCATACAATCACAATCATACAATCACAATCATACAATCACAATCATACTATCACAAAAATACAATCATAACCATACAATCACAATGATACAATCGCAATCATACAATCACAATCATACAATCATAATCATACAATCACAATCATACGATCGCAATCATACAATCACAATCATACCATCACAATCATACAATCACAATCATAGAATCATAATCATACAATTACAATCATACATCACAATCATACAATCACATTCATACAGTCGCAATCATACAACTACAATCTCCCAAATACAATCATACAATCACAATCATACAATCACAATCATACAATCACAATCATACAATCACAATCATACTATCACCATCATACAATCACAATCATACAATCACAATCATACAATCACAATCATACAATCACAGTCATACAATCACAATCTTACAATCACAATCATACAATCACAATCATACAATCACAGTCATACAATCACAGTCATACAATCACAATCATACAATCACACTCATACAATCACAATCATACAATCACAATCATACAATCACAATCACACAATCACAATCATACAATCACAATCATACAATCGCAATCCTACAATTACAATCTCCAAAATACAATCTCCCAAATACAATCATACAATCACAATCATACTATCACAATCATACAATCACAATCATGCAACCACAATCATGCAATCACAATCATACAATCATAATCAGACAATGACAATCATACAATCACAATCATACAATCACAATCATACAATCACAATCATACAATCACAATCATACAATCACAATCATACTATCGCAATCATACAATCACAATCATACAATCACAATCATACAATCACAATCATACAATCACAATCATACTATCGCAATCATACAATCGCAATCATACCATCCCAATCATACAAACACAACCGTACAATCATAATCATACAATCACAATCATACAATCATAATTATACAATCACAATCATACAATCACAATCATACAATCACAGTCATACAATCACAATCTTACAATCACAATCATACTATCACAATCATACAATCACAATCATACAATCACAATCATACAATCACAATCATACAATCACAATCATACAATCACAATCATACAATCACAATCATACAATCACAATCATACAATCGCAATCCTACGATTACAATCTCCAAAATACAATCTCCCAAATACAATCATACAATCACAATCATACAATCACAATCATACAATCACAATCATACAATCGCAATCCTACAATTACAATCTCCAAAATACAATCTCCCAAATACAATCATACAATCACAATCATACAATCATAATCATACAATCACAATCATACAATCACAATCGTACAATCACAATCATACAATCACAATCATACAATCACAATCATACAATCACAATCATACAATCACAATCATACAATCGCAATCCTACAATTACAATCTCCAAAATACAATCTCCCAAATACAATCATACAATCACAATCATACAATCATAATCATACAATCACAATCATACAATCACAATCTTACAATCACAATCATACTATCACAATCATACAATCACAATCATACAATCACAATCATACAATCACAATCATACAATCACAATCATACATTCAAAATCATGCAATCACAATCACACAGTCACAATCATACAATCACAATCATACAATCACAATCATACAATCACAATCATACAATCACAATCATACAATCACAATCATACAATCATAATCATACAATCACAATCATACATTCACAATCGTACAATCACAATCATACTATCACAATCATACAATCACAATCATGCAATCGCAATCATACAATCGCAATCATACCATCCCAATCATACAAACACAACCGTACAATCATAATCATACAATCACAATCATACACTCATAATTATACAATCACAATCATTCAATCACAATCATACAATCACAGTCATACAATCACAATCTTACAATCACAATCATACTATCACAATCATACAATCACAATCATACAATCACAATCATACAATCACAATCGTACAATCACAATCATACAATCACAATCATACAATCACAATCATACAATCACAATCATACAATCGCAATCCTACAATTACAATCTCCAAAATACAATCTCCCAAATACAATCATACAATCACAATCATACAATCATAATCATACAATCACAATCATACAATCACAATCTTACAACCACAATCATACTATCACAATCATACAATCACAATCATACTATCACAATCATACAATCACAATCATGCAATCACAATCATGCAATCACAATCATACAATCATAATCAGACAATGACAATCATACAATCACAATCATACAATCACAATCATACAATCACAATCATACAATCACAATCATACTATCGCAATCATACAATCGCAATCATACCATCACAATCAAACAAACACAACCGTACAATCATAATCATACAATCACAATCATACAATCACAATGATACAATCACAATCATACAATGACAATCATACAATCAAAATCATACGATCGCAATCATACGATCACAATCATACGATCACAATCATACAATCACAATCATACAATCGCAATCATACAATTACAATCTCCCAAATACAATCTCCCAAATACAATCATACAATCACAATCATACAATCGCAATCATACAATCACAATCATACAATCACAATCATACAATCACAATCATACAATCACAATCATCCAATCACAATCATACAATCACAATCATACTATCGCAATCATACAATCGCAATCATACCATCACAATCAAACAAACACAACCGTACAATCATAATCATACAATCACAATCATACAATCATAATTATACAATCACAATCATACAATCACAATCATACAATCACAATCATACAATCACAGTCATACAATCACAATCTTACAATCACAATCATACGATCACAATCATACAATCACAATCATACAATCACAATCATACAATCACAATCATACAATCACAATCATGCAATCACAATCATACAATCACAATCATACAATCACAATCATACTATCACAATCATACAATCACAATCATGCAATCACAATCATGCAATCACAATCATACAATCATAATCAGACAATGACAATCATACAATCACAATCATACAATCGCAATCATACAATCGCAATCATACAATTACAATCTCCCAAATACAATCTCCCAAACACAATCATACAATCACAATCATACAATCGCAATCATACAATCACAATTATACAATCACAATCATACAATCACAATCATACAATCACAATCATACAATCACAATCATACAATCACAATCATACAATCACAATCATACAATCACAATCATACAATCACAATCATACAATCACAATCATACAATCACAATCATACATTCAAAATCATGCAATCACAATCACACAGTCACAATCATGCAGTCACAATCATTCAATCATAATCATACAATCACAATCCTACAATCACAATCGTACAATCGCAATCGTACAATCACAATCGCACAATCACAATCATACAATCACAGTCGTACAATCACAATCTTACAATCACAATCATACTATCACAATCATACAATCACAAAAATACAATCATAATCATACAATCACAATCATACAATCGCAATCATACAATCACAATCATATAATCATAATCATACAATCACAATCATACGATCGCAATCATACAATCACAATCATACCATCACAATCATACAATCAGAATCATACAATCATAATCATACAATTACAATCATACATCACAATCATACAATCACAATCATACAATCGAAATCATACAACTACAATCTCCCAAATACAATCATACAATGACAATCATACAATCACAATCATACAATCGCAATCATACAATCACAATCATACAATCATAATCATACAATCACAATCATACGATCGCAATCATACAATCACAATCATACAATCACAATCATACATTCAAAATCATGCAATCACAATCACACAGTCACAATCATGCAGTCACAATCATTCAATCATAATCATACAATCACAATCCTACAATCACAATCGTACAATCGCAATCGTACAATCACAATCGCACAATCACAATCATACAATCACAGTCGTACAATCACAATCTTACAATCACAATCATACTATCACAATCATACAATCACAAAAATACAATCAAAATCATACAATCACAATCATACAATCACATTCATACAATCACAGTCATACAATCACAATCTTACAATCACAATCATACAATCACAATCATACAATCGCAATCATACAATCACAATCATACAATCACAATCATGCAATCACAATCATGCAATCACAATCATACTATCACAATCATACTATCACAATCATACAATCAAAATCATACAATCACAACCATACAATCATAATCATACAATCACAATAATACAATCACAATAATACAATCGTAATCATACAACCACAATCATACAATCGCAATCATACAATCACAATCATACAATCACAATCATGCAATCACAATCATGCAATCACAATCATACTATCACAATCATACAATCAAAATCATACAATCACAATCATACAATCACAATCATACAATCGCAATCATACAATTACAATCTCCCAAATACAATCTCCCAAATACAATCATACAATCACAATCATACAATCGCAATCATACAATCACAATCATACAATCACAATCATACAATCACAATCATACAATCACAATCATACAATCACAATCATACAATCACAATCATACATTCACAATCATACAATCACAATCATACTATCACAATCATACAATCACAATCATACAATCACAATCATACAATCACAATCATACAATCACAATCATACATTCACAATCATACAATCACAATCATACTATCACAATCATACAATCACAATCATGCAATCACAATCATGCAATCACAATCATGCAATCACAATCATACAATCATAATCAGACAATGACAATCATACAATCACAATCATACAATCACAATCATACAATCACAATCATACTATCGCAATCATACAATCGCAATCATACCATCACAATCAAACAAACACAACCGTACAATCATAATCATACAATCACAATCATACAATCACAATGATACAATCACAATCATACAATGACAATCATACAATCAAAATCATACGATCGCAATCATACGATCACAATCATACGATCACAATCATACAATCACAATCATACAATCGCAATCATACAATTACAATCTCCCAAATACAATCTCCCAAATACAATCATACAATCACAATCATACAATCGCAATCATACAATCGCAATCATACAATCACAATCATACAATCACAATCATACAATCACAATCATACAATCACAATCATACAATCACAATCATACCATCACAATCATACAATCACAATCATAGAATCATAATCATACAATTACAATCATACATCACAATCATACAATCACATTCATACAATCGCAATCATACAACTACAATCTCCCAAATACAATCATACAATCACAATCATACAATCACAATCATACAATCACAATCATACAATCACAATCATACTATCACCATCATACAATCACAATCATACAATCACAATCATACAATCACAATCATACAATCACAGTCATACAATCACAATCTTACAATCACAATCATACAATCACAATCATACAATCACAGTCATACAATCACAGTCATACAATCACAATCATACAATCACACTCATACAATCACAATCATACAATCACAATCATACAATCACAATCATACAACCGCAATCCTACAATTACAATCTCCAAAATACAATCTCCCAAATACAATCATACAATCGCATTCATACAATCGCAATCATACAATCACAATCATACAATCACAATCATACAATCACAATCATACAATCACAATCATACAATCACAATCATACAATCACAATCATACAATCACAATCATACTATCACAAAAATACAATCATAACCATACAATCACAATGATACAATCGCAATCATACAATCACAATCATACAATCATAATCATACAATCACAATCATACGATCGCAATCATACAATCACAATCATACCATCACAATCATACAATCACAATCATAGAATCATAATCATACAATTACAATCATACATCACAATCATACAATCACATTCATACAATCGCAATCATACAACTACAATCTCCCAAATACAATCATACAATCACAATCATACAATCACAATCATACAATCACAATCATACAATCACAATCATACTATCACCATCATACAATCACAATCATACAATCACAATCATACAATCACAATCATACAATCACAGTCATACAATCACAATCTTACAATCACAATCATACAATCACAATCATACAATCACAGTCATACAATCACAGTCATACAATCACAATCATACAATCACACTCATACAATCACAATCATACAATCACAATCATACAATCACAATCATACAATCACAATCATACAATCACAATCATACAATCGCAATCCTACAATTACAATCTCCAAAATACAATCTCCCAAATACAATCATACAATCACAATCATACTATCACAATCATACAATCACAATCATGCAACCACAATCATGCAATCACAATCATACAATCATAATCAGACAATGACAATCATACAATCACAATCATACAAACACAACCGTACAATCATAATCATACAATCACAATCATACAATCATAATTATACAATCACAATCATACAATCACAATCATACAATCACAGTCATACAATCACAATCTTACAATCACAATCATACTATCACAATCATACAATCACAATCATACAATCACAATCATACAATCACAATCATACAATCACAATCATACAATCACAATCATACAATCACAATCATACAATCACAATCATACAATCGCAATCCTACGATTACAATCTCCAAAATACAATCTCCCAAATACAATCATACAATCACAATCATACAATCACAATCATACAATCACAATCATACAATCGCAATCCTACAATTACAATCTCCAAAATACAATCTCCCAAATACAATCATACAATCACAATCATACAATCATAATCATACAATCACAATCATACAATCACAATCGTACAATCACAATCATACAATCACAATCATACAATCACAATCATACAATCACAATCATACAATCACAATCATACAATCGCAATCCTACAATTACAATCTCCAAAATACAATCTCCCAAATACAATCATACAATCACAATCATACAATCATAATCATACAATCACAATCATACAATCACAATCTTACAATCACAATCATACTATCACAATCATACAATCACAATCATACAATCACAATCATACAATCACAATCATACAATCACAATCATACATTCAAAATCATGCAATCACAATCACACAGTCACAATCATACAATCACAATCATACAATCACAATCATACAATCACAATCATACAATCACAATCATACAATCACAATCATACAATCATAATCATACAATCACAATCATACATTCACAATCGTACAATCACAATCATACTATCACAATCATACAATCACAATCATGCAATCACAATCATGCAATCACAATCATACTATCACAATCATACAATCACAATCATACAATCACAATCATACAATCATAATCAGAAAATGACAATCATACAATCACAATCATACAATCACAACCATACAATCACAATCATACAATCACAATCATACAATCACAATCATACTATCACAATCATACAATCACAATCATACTATCGCAATCATACAATCGCAATCATACCATCCCAATCATACAAACACAACCGTACAATCATAATCATACAATCACAATCATACACTCATAATTATACAATCACAATCATTCAATCACAATCATACAATCACAGTCATACAATCACAATCTTACAATCACAATCATACTATCACAATCATACAATCACAATCATACAATCACAATCATACAATCACAATCGTACAATCACAATCATACAATCACAATCATACAATCACAATCATACAATCACAATCATACAATCACAATCATACAATCGCAATCCTACAATTACAATCTCCAAAATACAATCTCCCAAATACAATCATACAATCACAATCATACAATCATAATCATACAATCACAATCATACAATCACAATCTTACAACCACAATCATACTATCACAATCATACAATCACAATCATACAATCACAATCATACAATCACAATCATACAATCACAATCATACATTCAAAATCATGCAATCACAATCACACAGTCACAATCATACAATCACAATCATACAATCACAATCATACAATCACAATCATACAATCACAATCATACAATCACAATCATACAATCACAATCATACAATCACAATCATACAATCACAATCATACAATCACAATCATACTATCACAATCATACAATCACAATCATGCAATCACAATCATGCAATCACAATCATACTATCACAATCATACAATCAAAATCATACAATCATACAATCACAATCATACAATCACAATCATACAATCACAATCATACTATCGCAATCATACAATCGCAATCATACCATCCCAATCATACAAACACAACCGTACAATCATAATCATACAATCACAATCATACAATCATTATTATACAATCACAATCATTCAATCACAATCATACAATCACAGTCATACAATCACAATCTTACAATCACAATCATACAATCACAATCATACAATCACAATCATACAATCACAATCATACAATCACAATCATACATTCACAATCATACAATCACAATCATACTATCACAATCATACAATCACAATCATGCAATCACAATCATGCAATCACAATCATACAATCATAATCAGACAATGACAATCATACAATCACAATCATACAATCACAATCATACAATCACAATCATACAATCACAATCATACTATCGCAATCATACAATCGCAATCATACCATCACAATCAAACAAACACAACCGTACAATCATAATCATACAATCACAATCATACAATCACAATGATACAATCACAATCATACAATGACAATCATACAATCAAAATCATACGATCGCAATCATACGATCACAATCATACGATCACAATCATACAATCACAATCATACAATCGCAATCATACAATTACAATCTCCCAAATACAATCTCCCAAATACAATCATACAATCACAATCATACAATCGCAATCATACAATCACAATCATACAATCACAATCATACAATCACAATCATACAATCACAATCATGCAATCACAATCATACAATCACAATCATACTATCGCAATCATACAATCGCAATCATACCATCACAATCAAACAAACACAACCGTACAATCATAATCATACAATCACAATCATACAATCATAATTATACAATCACAATCATACAATCACAATCATACAATCACAATCATACAATCACAGTCATACAATCACAATCTTACAATCACAATCATACGATCACAATCATACAATCACAATCATACAATCACAATCATACAATCACAATCATACAATCACAATCATGCAATCACAATCATACAATCACAATCATACTATCACAATCATACAATCACAATCATGCAATCACAATCATGCAATCACAATCATACAATCATAATCAGACAATGACAATCATACAATCACAATCATACAATCGCAATCATACAATCGCAATCATACAATTACAATCTCCCAAATACAATCTCCCAAACACAATCATACAATCACAATCATACAATCGCAATCATACAATCACAATTATACAATCACAATCATACAATCACAATCATACAATCACAATCATACAATCACAATCATACAATCACAATCATACAATCACAATCATACAATCACAATCATACAATCACAATCATACAATCACAATCATACAATCACAATCATACAATCACAATCATACATTCAAAATCATGCAATCACAATCACACAGTCACAATCATGCAGTCACAATCATTCAATCATAATCATACAATCACAATCCTACAATCACAATCGTACAATCGCAATCGTACAATCACAATCGCACAATCACAATCATACAATCACAGTCGTACAATCACAATCTTACAATCACAATCATACTATCACAATCATACAATCACAAAAATACAATCATAATCATACAATCACAATCATACAATCGCAATCATACAATCACAATCATACAATCATAATCATACAATCACAATCATACGATCGCAATCATACAATCACAATCATACCATCACAATCATACAATCAGAATCATACAATCATAATCATACAATTACAATCATACATCACAATCATACAATCACAATCATACAATCGAAATCATACAACTACAATCTCCCAAATACAATCATACAATGACAATCATACAATCACAATCATACAATCGCAATCATACAATCACAATCATACAATCATAATCATACAATCACAATCATACGATCGCAATCATACAATCACAATCATACAATCACAATCATACATTCAAAATCATGCAATCACAATCACACAGTCACAATCATGCAGTCACAATCATTCAATCATAATCATACAATCACAATCCTACAATCACAATCGTACAATCGCAATCGTACAATCACAATCGCACAATCACAATCATACAATCACAGTCGTACAATCACAATCTTACAATCACAATCATACTATCACAATCATACAATCACAAAAATACAATCAAAATCATACAATCACAATCATACAATCACATTCATACAATCACAGTCATACAATCACAATCTTACAATCACAATCATACAATCACAATCATACAATCGCAATCATACAATCACAATCATACAATCACAATCATGCAATCACAATCATGCAATCACAATCATACTATCACAATCATACTATCACAATCATACAATCAAAATCATACAATCACAACCATACAATCATAATCATACAATCACAATAATACAATCACAATAATACAATCGTAATCATACAACCACAATCATACAATCGCAATCATACAATCACAATCATACAATCACAATCATGCAATCACAATCATGCAATCACAATCATACTATCACAATCATACAATCAAAATCATACAATCACAATCATACAATCACAATCATACAATCGCAATCATACAATTACAATCTCCCAAATACAATCTCCCAAATACAATCATACAATCACAATCATACAATCGCAATCATACAATCACAATCATACAATCACAATCATACAATCACAATCATACAATCACAATCATACAATCACAATCATACATTCACAATCATACAATCACAATCATACTATCACAATCATACAATCACAATCATACAATCACAATCATACAATCACAATCATACAATCACAATCATACATTCACAATCATACAATCACAATCATACTATCACAATCATACAATCACAATCATGCAATCACAATCATGCAATCACAATCATGCAATCACAATCGTACAATCATAATCAGACAATGACAATCATACAATCACAATCATACAATCACAATCATACAACCACAATCATACTATCGCAATCATACAATCGCAATCATACCATCACAATCAAACAAACACAACCGTACAATCATAATCATACAATCACAATCATACAATCACAATGATACAATCACAATCATACAATGACAATCATACAATCAAAATCATACGATCGCAATCATACGATCACAATCATACGATCACAATCATACAATCACAATCATACAATCGCAATCATACAATTACAATCTCCCAAATACAATCTCCCAAATACAATCATACAATCACAATCATACAATCGCAATCATACAATCGCAATCATACAATCACAATCATACAATCACAATCATACAATCACAATCATACAATCACAATCATACAATCACAATCATACAATCACAATCATACAATCACAATCATAGAATCGCAATCATACAATTACAATCTCCCAAATACAATCTCCCAAATACAATCATACAATCACAATCATACAATCGCAATCATACAATCACAATCATACAATCACAATCATACAATCACAATCATACAATCACAATCATACAATCACAATCATACAATCACAATCATACATTCACAATCATACAATCACAATCATACAATCACAATCATACAATCACAATCATACAATCGCAATCATACAATCACAATCATACAATCACAATCATACTATCACAATCATACAATCACAATCATACAATCATAATCAGACAATGACAATCATACAATCACAATCATACAATCACAATCATACAATCACAATCATACAATCACAATCATACAATCACAATCATACTATCGCAATCATACAATCGCAATCATACCATCCCAATCATACAAACGCAACCGTGCAATCATAATCATACAATCACAATCATACAATCATAATTATACAATCACAATCATACAATCACAATCATACAATCACAGTCATACAATCACAATCTTACAATCACAATCATACAATCACAATCATACAATCGCAATCCTACAATTACAATCTCCAAAATACAATCTCCCAAATACAATCATACAATCACAATCATACAATCATAATCATACAATCATAATCATACAATCACAATCATACAATCACAATCTTACAATCACAATCATACTATCACAATCATACAATCACAATCATACTATCACAATCATACAATCACAATCATACAATCACAATCATACAATCGCAATCATACAATCGCAATCATACAATCGCAATCATACAATCGCAATCACACAATCACAATCATACAATCACAATCATACAATCACAATCATACAATCATAATCATACAATTACAATGATACTATCACAATCATACAATCAAAATCATACAACAACAATCATACAATCGCAATCATACAATCACAATCATACAATCACAATCATACAATCACAATCATACTATCGCAATCATACAATCACAATCATACAATCACAATCATACAATCATAATCATACAATTACAATCATACATCACAATCATACAATCACATTCATACAATCGCAATCATACAACTACAATATCCCAAATACAATCATACAATCGCAATCATACAATCACAATCATACAATCACAATCATACTATCACCATCATACAATCACAATCATACAATCACAATCATACAATCACAATCATACAATCACAGTCATACAATCACAATCTTACAATCACAATCATACAATCACAATCATACAATCACAGTCATACAATCACAGTCATACAATCACAATCATACAATCACACTCATACAATCACAATCATACAATCACAATCATACAATCACAATCATACAATCACAATCATACAATCACAATCATACAATCACAATCATACAATCGCAATCCTACAATTACAATCTCCAAAATACAATCTCCCAAATACAATCATACAATCACAATCATACTATCACAATCATACAATCACAATCATGCAACCACAATCATGCAATCACAATCATACAATCATAATCAGACAATGACAATCATACAATCACAATCATACAATCACAATCATACAATCACAATCATACAATCACAATCATACAATCACAATCATACTATCGCAATCATACAATCACAATCATACAATCACAATCATACAATCACAATCATACAATCACAATCATACTATCGCAATCATACAATCGCAATCATACCATCCCAATCATACAAACACAACCGTACAATCATAATCATACAATCACAATCATACAATCATAATTATACAATCACAATCATACAATCACAATCATACAATCACAGTCATACAATCACAATCTTACAATCACAATCATACTATCACAATCATACAATCACAATCATACAATCACAATCATACAATCACAATCATACAACCACAATCATACAATCACAATCATACAATCACAATCATACAATCGCAATCCTACGATTACAATCTCCAAAATACAATCTCCCAAATACAATCATACAATCACAATCATACAATCACAATCATACAATCACAATCATACAATCACATTCATACAATCGCAATCCTACAATTACAATCTCCAAAATACAATCTCCCAAATACAATCATACAATCACAATCATACAATCATAATCATACAATCACAATCATACAATCACAATCGTACAATCACAATCATACAATCACAATCATACAATCACAATCATACAATCACAATCATACAATCACAATCATACAATCACAATCATACAATCGCAATCCTACAATTACAATCTCCAAAATACAATCTCCCAAATACAATCATACAATCACAATCATACAATCATAATCATACAATCACAATCATACAATCACAATCTTACAATCACAATCATACTATCACAATCATACAATCACAATCATACAATCACAATCATACAATCACAATCATACAATCACAATCATACATTCAAAATCATGCAATCACAATCACACAGTCACAATCATACAATCACAATCATACAATCACAATCATACAATCACAATCATACAATCACAATCATACAATCACAATCATACAATCATAATCATACAATCACAATCATACATTCACAATCGTACAATCACAATCATACTATCACAATCATACAATCACAATCATGCAATCACAATCGTGCAATCACAATCATACTATCACAATCATACAATCACAATCATACAATCACAATCATACAATCATAATCAGAAAATGACAATCATACAATCACAATCATACAATCACAACCATACAATCACAATCATACAATCACAATCATACAATCACAATCATACTATCACAATCATACAATCACAATCATACTATCGCAATCATACAATCGCAATCATACCATCCCAATCATACAAACACAACCGTACAATCATAATCATACAATCACAATCATACACTCATAATTATACAATCACAATCATTCAATCACAATCATACAATCACAGTCATACAATCACAATCTTACAATCACAATCATACTATCACAATCATACAATCACAATCATACAATCACAATCATACAATCACAATCGTACAATCACAATCATACAATCACAATCATACAATCACAATCATACAATCACAATCATACAATCGCAATCCTACAATCACAATCATACAATCACAATCATACAATCACAATCATACAATCACAATCATACAATCACAATCATACAATCACAATCATACATTCACAATCATACAATCACAATCATACAATCACAATCATACAATCACAATCATACAATCGCAATCATACAATCACAATCATACAATCACAATCATACTATCACAATCATACAATCACAATCATACAATCATAATCAGACAATGACAATCATACAATCACAATCATACAATCACAATCATACAATCACAATCATACAATCACAATCATACAATCACAATCATACTATCGCAATCATACAATCGCAATCATACCATCCCAATCATACAAACGCAACCGTGCAATCATAATCATACAATCACAATCATACAATCATAATTATACAATCACAATCATACAATCACAATCATACAATCACAGTCATACAATCACAATCTTACAATCACAATCATACAATCACAATCATACAATCGCAATCCTACAATTACAATCTCCAAAATACAATCTCCCAAATACAATCATACAATCACAATCATACAATCATAATCATACAATCATAATCATACAATCACAATCATACAATCACAATCTTACAATCACAATCATACTATCACAATCATACAATCACAATCATACTATCACAATCATACAATCACAATCATACAATCACAATCATACAATCGCAATCATACAATCGCAATCATACAATCGCAATCATACAATCGCAATCACACAATCACAATCATACAATCACAATCATACAATCACAATCATACAATCATAATCATACAATTACAATGATACTATCACAATCATACAATCAAAATCATACAACAACAATCATACAATCGCAATCATACAATCACAATCATACAATCACAATCATACAATCACAATCATACTATCGCAATCATACAATCACAATCATACCATCACAATCATACAATCACAATCATACAATCACAATCATGCAATCACAATCATACAATCACAATCATACAATCACAATCATACAATCACAATCATACATTCACAATCGTACAATCACAATCATACTATCACAATCATACAATCACAATCATGCAATCACAATCATGCAATCACAATCATACTATCACAATCATACAATCACAATCATACAATCACAATCATACAATCATAATCAGACAATGACAATCATTCAATCACAATCATACAATCACAATCATACAATCACAATCATACAATCACAATCATACAATCACAATCATACAATCACAATCATACAATCACAATCATACAATCACAATCATACTATCGCAATCATACAATCGCAATCATACCATCCCAATCATACAAACACAACCGTACAATCATAATCATACAATCACAATCATACAATCATAATTATACAATCACAATCATTCAATCACAATCATACAATCACAGTCATACAATCACAATCTTACAATCACAATCATACTATCACAATCATACAATCACAATCATACAATCACAATCATACCATCACAATCATACAATCACAATCATACAATCACAATCATACAATCACAATCATACAATCATAATCAGACAATGACAATCCTACAATCACAATCATACAATCACAATCTTACAATCACAATCATACAATCACAATCATGCAATCACAATCATACAATCGCATTCATACAATCGCAATCATACAATCACAATCATACAATCACAATCATACAATCATAATCATACAATTACAATCATACATCACAATCATACAATCACATTCATACAATCGCAATCATACAACTACAATATCCCAAATACAATCATACAATCGCAATCATACAATCACAATCATACAATCACAATCATACTATCACCATCATACAATCACAATCATACAATCACAATCATACAATCACAATCATACAATCACAGTCATACAATCACAATCTTACAATCACAATCATACAATCACAATCATACAATCACAGTCATACAATCACAGTCATACAATCACAATCATACAATCACACTCATACAATCACAATCATACAATCACAATCATACAATCACAATCATACAATCACAATCATACAATCACAATCATACAATCACAATCATACAATCGCAATCCTACAATTACAATCTCCAAAATACAATCTCCCAAATACAATCATACAATCACAATCATACTATCACAATCATACAATCACAATCATGCAACCACAATCATGCAATCACAATCATACAATCATAATCAGACAATGACAATCATACAATCACAATCATACAATCACAATCATACAATCACAATCATACAATCACAATCATACTATCGCAATCATACAATCACAATCATACAATCACAATCATACAATCACAATCATACAATCACAATCATACTATCGCAATCATACAATCGCAATCATACCATCCCAATCATACAAACACAACCGTACAATCATAATCATACAATCACAATCATACAATCATAATTATACAATCACAATCATACAATCACAATCATACAATCACAGTCATACAATCACAATCTTACAATCACAATCATACTATCACAATCATACAATCACAATCATACAATCACAATCATACAATCACAATCATACAACCACAATCATACAA
The DNA here is from genome assembly GCF_050947335.1 of Megachile rotundata. Taxonomy (NCBI): domain Eukaryota; kingdom Metazoa; phylum Arthropoda; class Insecta; order Hymenoptera; family Megachilidae; genus Megachile; species Megachile rotundata. Next base: position 624,768 of record NW_027473372.1, on the reverse strand, counting down.
TCACAATCATACAATCACAATCATACAATCGCAATCCTACGATTACAATCTCCAAAATACAATCTCCCAAATACAATCATACAATCACAATCATACAATCACAATCATACAATCACAATCATACAATCACATTCATACAATCGCAATCCTACAATTACAATCTCCAAAATACAATCTCCCAAATACAATCATACAATCACAATCATACAATCATAATCATACAATCACAATCATACAATCACAATCGTACAATCACAATCATACAATCACAATCATACAATCACAATCATACAATCACAATCATACAATCACAATCATACAATCACAATCATACAATCGCAATCCTACAATTACAATCTCCAAAATACAATCTCCCAAATACAATCATACAATCACAATCATACAATCATAATCATACAATCACAATCATACAATCACAATCTTACAATCACAATCATACTATCACAATCATACAATCACAATCATACAATCACAATCATACAATCACAATCATACAATCACAATCATACATTCAAAATCATGCAATCACAATCACACAGTCACAATCATACAATCACAATCATACAATCACAATCATACAATCACAATCATACAATCACAATCATACAATCACAATCATACAATCATAATCATACAATCACAATCATACATTCACAATCGTACAATCACAATCATACTATCACAATCATACAATCACAATCATGCAATCACAATCGTGCAATCACAATCATACTATCACAATCATACAATCACAATCATACAATCACAATCATACAATCATAATCAGAAAATGACAATCATACAATCACAATCATACAATCACAACCATACAATCACAATCATACAATCACAATCATACAATCACAATCATACTATCACAATCATACAATCACAATCATACTATCGCAATCATACAATCGCAATCATACCATCCCAATCATACAAACACAACCGTACAATCATAATCATACAATCACAATCATACAATCATAATTATACAATCACAATCATTCAATCACAATCATACAATCACAGTCATACAATCACAATCTTACAATCACAATCATACTATCACAATCATACAATCACAATCATACAATCACAATCATACAATCACAATCGTACAATCACAATCATACAATCACAATCATACAATCACAATCATACAATCACAATCATACAATCGCAATCCTACAATTACAATCTCCAAAATACAATCTCCCAAATACAATCATACAATCACAATCATACAATCATAATCATACAATCACAATCATACAATCACAATCTTACAACCACAATCATACTATCACAATCATACAATCACAATCATACAATCACAATCATACAATCACAATCATACAATCACAATCATACATTCAAAATCATGCAATCACAATCACACAGTCACAATCATACAATCACAATCATACAATCACAATCATACAATCACAATCATGCAATCACAATCATGCAATCACAATCATACTATCACAATTATACAATCACAATCATACAATCACAATCATACAATCATAATCAGAAAATGACAATCATACAATCACAATCATACAATCACAACCATACAATCACAATCATACAATCACAATCATACAATCACAATCATACTATCACAATCATACAATCACAATCATACTATCGCAATCATACAATCGCAATCATACCATCCCAATCATACTAACACAACCGTACAATCATAATCATACAATCACAATCATACAATCATAATTATACAATCACAATCATTCAATCACAATCATACAATTACAGTCATACAATCACAATCTTACAATCACAATCATACTATCACAATCATACAATCACAATCATACAATCACAATCATACAATCACAATCGTACAATCACAATCATACAATCACAATCATACAATCACAATCATACAATCACAATCATACAATCACAATCATACAATCACAATCATACAATCACAATCATACAATCACAATCATACAATCACAATCATACAATCACAATCATACAATCACAATCATACAATCACAAAAATACAATCATAACCATACAATCACAATGATACAATCGCAATCATACAATCACAATCATACAATCATAATCATACAATCACAATCATACGATCGCAATCATACAATCACAATCATACCATCACAATCATACAATCACAATCATACAATCATAATCATACAATTACAATCATACATCACAATCATACAATCACATTCATACAATCGCAATCATACAACTACAATATCCCAAATACAATCATACAATCGCAATCATACAATCACAATCATACAATCACAATCATACTATCACCATCATACAATCACAATCATACAATCACAATCATACAATCACAATCATACAATCACAGTCATACAATCACAATCTTACAATCACAATCATACAAACACAATCATACAATCACAGTCATACAATCACAGTCATACAATCACAATCATACAATCACACTCATACAATCACAATCATACAATCACAATCATACAATCACAATCATACAATCACAATCATACAATCACAATCATACAATCACAATCATACAATCGCAATCCTACAATTACAATCTCCAAAATACAATCTCCCAAATACAATCATACAATCACAATCATACTATCACAATCATACAATCACAATCATGCAACCACAATCATGCAATCACAATCATACAATCATAATCAGACAATGACAATCATACAATCACAATCATACAATCACAATCATACAATCACAATCATACAATCACAATCATACTATCGCAATCATACAATCACAATCATACAATCACAATCATACAATCACAATCATACAATCACAATCATACTATCGCAATCATACAATCGCAATCATACCATCCCAATCATACAAACACAACCGTACAATCATAATCATACAATCACAATCATACAATCATAATTATACAATCACAATCATACAATCACAATCATACAATCACAGTCATACAATCACAATCTTACAATCACAATCATACTATCACAATCATACAATCACAATCATACAATCACAATCATACAATCACAATCATACAACCACAATCATACAATCACAATCATACAATCACAATCATACAATCGCAATCCTACGATTACAATCTCCAAAATACAATCTCCCAAATACAATCATACAATCACAATCATACAATCACAATCATACAATCACAATCATACAATCACAATCATACAATCGCAATCCTACAATTACAATCTCCAAAATACAATCTCCCAAATACAATCATACAATCACAATCATACAATCATAATCATACAATCACAATCATACAATCACAATCGTACAATCACAATCATACAATCACAATCATACAATCACAATCATACAATCACAATCATACAATCACAATCATACAATCGCAATCCTACAATTACAATCTCCAAAATACAATCTCCCAAATACAATCATACAATCACAATCATACAATCATAATCATACAATCACAATCATACAATCACAATCTTACAATCACAATCATACTATCACAATCATACAATCACAATCATACAATCACAATCATACAATCACAATCATACAATCACAATCATACAATCACAGTCATACATTCAAAATCATGCAATCACAATCACACAGTCACAATCATACAATCACAATCATACAATCACAATCATACAATCACAATCATACAATCACAATCATACAATCACAATCATACAATCATAATCATACAATCACAATCATACATTCACAATCGTACAATCACAATCATACTATCACAATCATACAATCACAATCATGCAATCACAATCGTGCAATCACAATCATACTATCACAATCATACAATCACATTCATACAATCACAATCATACAATCATAATCAGAAAATGACAATCATACAATCACAATCATACAATCACAACCATACAATCACAATCATACAATCACAATCATACAATCACAATCATACTATCACAATCATACAATCACAATCATACTATCGCAATCATACAATCGCAATCATACCATCCCAATCATACAAACACAACCGTACAATCATAATCATACAATCACAATCATACAATCATAATTATACAATCACAATCATTCAATCACAATCATACAATCACAGTCATACAATCACAATCTTACAATCACAATCATACTATCACAATCATACAATCACAATCATACAATCACAATCATACAATCACAATCGTACAATCACAATCATACAATCGCAATCCTACGATTACAATCTCCAAAATACAATCTCCCAAATACAATCATACAATCACAATCATACAATCACAATCATACAATCACAATCATACAATCACAATCATACAATCGCAATCCTACAATTACAATCTCCAAAATACAATCTCCCAAATACAATCATACAATCACAATCATACAATCATAATCATACAATCACAATCATACAATCACAATCGTACAATCACAATCATACAATCACAATCATACAATCACAATCATACAATCACAATCATACAATCACAATCATACAATCGCAATCCTACAATTACAATCTCCAAAATACAATCTCCCAAATACAATCATACAATCACAATCATACAATCATAATCATACAATCACAATCATACAATCACAATCTTACAATCACAATCATACTATCACAATCATACAATCACAATCATACAATCACAATCATACAATCACAATCATACAATCACAATCATACAATCACAGTCATACATTCAAAATCATGCAATCACAATCACACAGTCACAATCATACAATCACAATCATACAATCACAATCATACAATCACAATCATACAATCACAATCATACAATCACAATCATACAATCATAATCATACAATCACAATCATACATTCACAATCGTACAATCACAATCATACTATCACAATCATACAATCACAATCATGCAATCACAATCGTGCAATCACAATCATACTATCACAATCATACAATCACATTCATACAATCACAATCATACAATCATAATCAGAAAATGACAATCATACAATCACAATCATACAATCACAACCATACAATCACAATCATACAATCACAATCATACAATCACAATCATACTATCACAATCATACAATCACAATCATACTATCGCAATCATACAATCGCAATCATACCATCCCAATCATACAAACACAACCGTACAATCATAATCATACAATCACAATCATACAATCATAATTATACAATCACAATCATTCAATCACAATCATACAATCACAGTCATACAATCACAATCTTACAATCACAATCATACTATCACAATCATACAATCACAATCATACAATCACAATCATACAATCACAATCGTACAATCACAATCATACAATCACAATCATACAATCACAATCATACAATCACAATCATACAATCGCAATCCTACAATTACAATCTCCAAAATACAATCTCCCAAATACAATCATACAATCACAATCATACAATCATAATCATACAATCACAATCATACAATCACAATCTTACAACCACAATCATACTATCACAATCATACAATCACAATCATACAATCGCAATCATACAATCACAATCATACAATCACAATCATACAATCACAATCATACAATCACAATCATACAATCACAATCATACAATCACAATCATACTATCGCAATCATACAATCGCAATCATACCATCACAATCAAACAAACACAACCGTACAATCATAATCATACAATCACAATCATACAATCATAATTATACAATCACAATCATACAATCACAATCATACAATCACAATCATACAATCACAGTCATACAATCACAATCTTACAATCACAATCATACTATCACAATCATACAATCACAATCATACAATCACAATCATACAATCACAATCATACAATCACAATCATGCAATCACAATCATACAATCACAATCATACTATCACAATCATACAATCACAATCATGCAATCACAATCATGCAATCACAATCATACAATCATAATCAGACAATGACAATCATACAATCACAATCATACAATCGCAATCATACAATCGCAATCATACAATTACAATCTCCCAAATACAATCTCCCAAACACAATCATACAATCACAATCATACAATCGCAATCATACAATCACAATTATACAATCACAATCATACAATCACAATCATACAATCACAATCATACAATCACAATCATACAATCACAATCATACAATCACAATCATACAATCACAATCATACAATCACAATCATACATTCAAAATCATGCAATCACAATCACACAGTCACAATCATGCAGTCACAATCATTCAATCATAATCATACAATCACAATCCTACAATCACAATCGTACAATCGCAATCGTACAATCACAATCGCACAATCACAATCATACAATCACAGTCGTACAATCACAATCTTACAATCACAATCATACTATCACAATCATACAATCACAAAAATACAATCATAATCATACAATCACAATCATACAATCGCAATCATACAATCACAATCATACAATCATAATCATACAATCACAATCATACGATCGCAATCATACAATCACAATCATACCATCACAATCATACAATCAGAATCATACAATCATAATCATACAATTACAATCATACATCACAATCATACAATCACAATCATACAATCGAAATCATACAACTACAATCTCCCAAATACAATCATACAATGACAATCATACAATCACAATCATACAATCGCAATCATACAATCACAATCATACAATCATAATCATACAATCACAATCATACGATCGCAATCATACAATCACAATCATACAATCACAATCATACATTCAAAATCATGCAATCACAATCACACAGTCACAATCATGCAGTCACAATCATTCAATCATAATCATACAATCACAATCCTACAATCACAATCGTACAATCGCAATCGTACAATCACAATCGCACAATCACAATCATACAATCACAGTCGTACAATCACAATCTTACAATCACAATCATACTATCACAATCATACAATCACAAAAATACAATCAAAATCATACAATCACAATCATACAATCACATTCATACAATCACAGTCATACAATCACAATCTTACAATCACAATCATACAATCACAATCATACAATCGCAATCATACAATCACAATCATACAATCACAATCATACAATCACAATCATACAATCACAATCATACTATCACAATCATACAATCAAAATCATACAATCACAATCATACAATCACATTCATACAATCACAGTCATACAATCACAATCTTACAATCACAATCATACAATCACAATCATACAATCGCAATCATACAATCACAATCATACAATCACAATCATACAATCACAATCATACTATCGCAATCATACAATCGCAATCATACCATCACAATCATACAATCACAACCATACAATCGCAATCATACAATCACAATCACACAATCACAATCACACAATCACAATCATACAATCACAATCATACAATCACAATCATACAATCGCAATCATACAATTACAATCTCCCAAATACAATCTCCCAAATACAATCATACAATCACAATCATACAATCAAAATCGTACAATCACAGTCATACAATCACAATCATACAATCACAACCATACAATCATAATCATACAATCACAATAATACAATCGTAATCATACAACCACAATCATACAATCGCAATCATACAATCACAATCATACAATCACAATCATACATTCACAATCGTACAATCACAATCATACTATCACAATCATACAATCACAATCATGCAATCACAATCATGCAATCACAATCATACTATCACAATCATACAATCACAATCATACAATCACAATCATACAATCATAATCAGAAAATGACAATCATACAATCACAATCATACAATCACAATCATACAATCACAATCATACAATCACAATCATACTATCACAATCATACAATCACAATCATACTATCGCAATCATACAATCGCAATCATACCATCCCAATCATACAAACACAACCGTACAATCATAATCATACAATCACAATCATACAATCATAATTATACAATCACAATCATTCAATCACAATCATACAATCACGGTCATACAATCACAATCTTACAATCACAATCATACTATCACAATCATACAAACACAATCATACAATCACAATCATACAATCACAATCATGCAATCACAATCATACAATCACAATCATACAATCACAATCATGCAATCACAATCATGCAATCACAATCATACTATCACAATCATACAATCAAAATCATACAATCACAATCATACAATCACAATCATACAATCGCAATCATACAATTACAATCTCCCAAATACAATCTCCCAAATACAATCATACAATCACAATCATACAATCGCAATCATACAATCACAATCATACAATCACAATCATACAATCACAATCATACAATCACAATCATACAATCACAATCATACATTCACAATCATACAATCACAATCATACTATCACAATCATACAATCACAATCATACAATCACAATCATACAATCACAATCATACAATCACAATCATACATTCACAATCATACAATCACAATCATACTATCACAATCATACAATCACAATCATGCAATCACAATCATGCAATCACAATCATACAATCATAATCAGACAATGACAATCATACAATCACAATCATACAATCACAATCATACAATCACAATCATACTATCACAATCATACTATCGCAATCATACAATCGCAATCATACCATCACAATCAAACAAACACAACCGTACAATCATAATCATACAATCACAATCATACAATCACAATGATACAATCACAATCATGCAATGACAATCATACAATCAAAATCATACGATCGCAATCATACGATCACAATCATACGATCACAATCATACAATCACAATCATACAATCGCAATCATACAATTTCAATCTCCCAAATACAATCTCCCAAATACAATCATACAATCACAATCATACAATCGCAATCATACAATCACAATCATACAATCGCAATCATACAATCACAATTATACAATCACAATCATACAATCACAATCATACAATCACAATCATACAATCACAATCATACAATCACAATCATACAATCACAATCATACAATCACAATCATACAATCACAATCATACAATCACAATCATACAATCACAATCATACATTCAAAATCATGCAATCACAATCACACAGTCACAATCATGCAGTCACAATCATTCAATCATAATCATACAATCACAATCCTACAATCACAATCGTACAATCGCAATCGTACAATCACAATCGCACAATCACAATCATACAATCACAGTCGTACAATCACAATCTTACAATCACAATCATACTATCACAATCATACAATCACAAAAATACAATCATAATCATACAATCACAATCATACAATCGCAATCATACAATCACAATCATACAATCATAATCATACAATCACAATCATACGATCGCAATCATACAATCACAATCATACCATCACAATCATACAATCAGAATCATACAATCATAATCATACAATTACAATCATACATCACAATCATACAATCACAATCATACAATCGAAATCATACAACTACAATCTCCCAAATACAATCATACAATGACAATCATACAATCACAATCATACAATCGCAATCATACAATCACAATCATACAATCATAATCATACAATCACAATCATACGATCGCAATCATACAATCACAATCATACAATCACAATCATACATTCAAAATCATGCAATCACAATCACACAGTCACAATCATGCAGTCACAATCATTCAATCATAATCATACAATCACAATCCTACAATCACAATCGTACAATCGCAATCGTACAATCACAATCGCACAATCACAATCATACAATCACAGTCGTACAATCACAATCTTACAATCACAATCATACTATCACAATCATACAATCACAAAAATACAATCAAAATCATACAATCACAATCATACAATCACATTCATACAATCACAGTCATACAATCACAATCTTACAATCACAATCATACAATCACAATCATACAATCGCAATCATACAATCACAATCATACAATCACAATCATGCAATCACAATCATGCAATCACAATCATACTATCACAATCATACTATCACAATCATACAATCAAAATCATACAATCACAACCATACAATCATAATCATACAATCACAATAATACAATCACAATAATACAATCGTAATCATACAACCACAATCATACAATCGCAATCATACAATCACAATCATACAATCACAATCATGCAATCACAATCATGCAATCACAATCATACTATCACAATCATACAATCAAAATCATACAATCACAATCATACAATCACAATCATACAATCGCAATCATACAATTACAATCTCCCAAATACAATCTCCCAAATACAATCATACAATCACAATCATACAATCGCAATCATACAATCACAATCATACAATCACAATCATACAATCACAATCATACAATCACAATCATACAATCACAATCATACATTCACAATCATACAATCACAATCATACTATCACAATCATACAATCACAATCATACAATCACAATCATACAATCACAATCATACAATCACAATCATACATTCACAATCATACAATCACAATCATACTATCACAATCATACAATCACAATCATGCAATCACAATCATGCAATCACAATCATGCAATCACAATCGTACAATCATAATCAGACAATGACAATCATACAATCACAATCATACAATCACAATCATACAATCACAATCATACTATCGCAATCATACAATCGCAATCATACCATCACAATCAAACAAACACAACCGTACAATCATAATCATACAATCACAATCATACAATCACAATGATACAATCACAATCATACAATGACAATCATACAATCAAAATCATACGATCGCAATCATACGATCACAATCATACGATCACAATCATACAATCACAATCATACAATCGCAATCATACAATTACAATCTCCCAAATACAATCTCCCAAATACAATCATACAATCACAATCATACAATCGCAATCATACAATCGCAATCATACAATCACAATCATACAATCACAATCATACAATCACAATCATACAATCACAATCATACAATCACAATCATACAATCACAATCATACAATCACAATCATAGAATCGCAATCATACAATTACAATCTCCCAAATACAATCTCCCAAATACAATCATACAATCACAATCATACAATCGCAATCATACAATCACAATCATACAATCACAATCATACAATCACAATCATACAATCACAATCATACAATCACAATCATACAATCACAATCATACATTCACAATCATACAATCACAATCATACAATCACAATCATACAATCACAATCATACAATCGCAATCATACAATCACAATCATACAATCACAATCATACTATCACAATCATACAATCACAATCATACAATCATAATCAGACAATGACAATCATACAATCACAATCATACAATCACAATCATACAATCACAATCATACAATCACAATCATACAATCACAATCATACTATCGCAATCATACAATCGCAATCATACCATCCCAATCATACAAACGCAACCGTGCAATCATAATCATACAATCACAATCATACAATCATAATTATACAATCACAATCATACAATCACAATCATACAATCACAGTCATACAATCACAATCTTACAATCACAATCATACAATCACAATCATACAATCGCAATCCTACAATTACAATCTCCAAAATACAATCTCCCAAATACAATCATACAATCACAATCATACAATCATAATCATACAATCATAATCATACAATCACAATCATACAATCACAATCTTACAATCACAATCATACTATCACAATCATACAATCACAATCATACTATCACAATCATACAATCACAATCATACAATCACAATCATACAATCGCAATCATACAATCGCAATCATACAATCGCAATCATACAATCGCAATCACACAATCACAATCATACAATCACAATCATACAATCACAATCATACAATCATAATCATACAATTACAATGATACTATCACAATCATACAATCAAAATCATACAACAACAATCATACAATCGCAATCATACAATCACAATCATACAATCACAATCATACAATCACAATCATACTATCGCAATCATACAATCACAATCATACCATCACAATCATACAATCACAATCATACAATCACAATCATGCAATCACAATCATACAATCACAATCATACAATCACAATCATACAATCACAATCATACATTCACAATCGTACAATCACAATCATACTATCACAATCATACAATCACAATCATGCAATCACAATCATGCAATCACAATCATACTATCACAATCATACAATCACAATCATACAATCACAATCATACAATCATAATCAGACAATGACAATCATTCAATCACAATCATACAATCACAATCATACAATCACAATCATACAATCACAATCATACAATCACAATCATACAATCACAATCATACAATCACAATCATACTATCGCAATCATACAATCGCAATCATACCATCCCAATCATACAAACACAACCGTACAATCATAATCATACAATCACAATCATACAATCATAATTATACAATCACAATCATTCAATCACAATCATACAATCACAGTCATACAATCACAATCTTACAATCACAATCATACTATCACAATCATACAATCACAATCATACAATCACAATCATACAATCACAATCATACAATTACAATCATACAATCACAATCATACAATCACAATCATACAATCGCAATCCTACAATTACAATCTCCAAAGTGCAATCTCCCAAATACAATCATACAATCACAATCATACAATCACAATCCTACAATCACAATCATACAATCACAATCTTACAATCACAATCATACAATCACAATCATGCAATCACAATCATACAATCGCATTCATACAATCGCAATCATACAATCACAATCATACAATCACAATCATACAATCACAATCATACAATCACAATCATACAATCACAATCATACAATCACAATCATACAATCACAATCATACAATCACAAAAATACAATCATAACCATACAATCACAATGATACAATCGCAATCATACAATCACAATCATACAATCATAATCATACAATCACAATCATACGATCGCAATCATACAATCACAATCATACCATCACAATCATACAATCACAATCATACAATCATAATCATACAATTACAATCATACATCACAATCATACAATCACATTCATACAATCGCAATCATACAACTACAATATCCCAAATACAATCATACAATCGCAATCATACAATCACAATCATACAATCACAATCATACTATCACCATCATACAATCACAATCATACAATCACAATCATACAATCACAATCATACAATCACAGTCATACAATCACAATCTTACAATCACAATCATACAATCACAATCATACAATCACAGTCATACAATCACAGTCATACAATCACAATCATACAATCACACTCATACAATCACAATCATACAATCACAATCATACAATCACAATCATACAATCACAATCATACAATCACAATCATACAATCACAATCATACAATCGCAATCCTACAATTACAATCTCCAAAATACAATCTCCCAAATACAATCATACAATCACAATCATACTATCACAATCATACAATCACAATCATGCAACCACAATCATGCAATCACAATCATACAATCATAATCAGACAATGACAATCATACAATCACAATCATACAATCACAATCATACAATCACAATCATACAATCACAATCATACAATCACAATCATACTATCGCAATCATACAATCACAATCATACAATCACAATCATACAATCACAATCATACAATCACAATCATACTATCGCAATCATACAATCGCAATCATACCATCCCAATCATACAAACACAACCGTACAATCATAATCATACAATCACAATCATACAATCATAATTATACAATCACAATCATACAATCACAATCATACAATCACAGTCATACAATCACAATCTTACAATCACAATCATACTATCACAATCATACAATCACAATCATACAATCACAATCATACAATCACAATCATACAACCACAATCATACAATCACAATCATACAATCACAATCATACAATCGCAATCCTACGATTACAATCTCCAAAATACAATCTCCCAAATACAATCATACAATCACAATCATACAATCACAATCATACAATCACAATCATACAATCACATTCATACAATCGCAATCCTACAATTACAATCTCCAAAATACAATCTCCCAAATACAATCATACAATCACAATCATACAATCATAATCATACAATCACAATCATACAATCACAATCGTACAATCACAATCATACAATCACAATCATACAATCACAATCATACAATCACAATCATACAATCACAATCATACAATCACAATCATACAATCGCAATCCTACAATTACAATCTCCAAAATACAATCTCCCAAATACAATCATACAATCACAATCATACAATCATAATCATACAATCACAATCATACAATCACAATCTTACAATCACAATCATACTATCACAATCATACAATCACAATCATACAATCACAATCATACAATCACAATCATACAATCACAATCATACATTCAAAATCATGCAATCACAATCACACAGTCACAATCATACAATCACAATCATACAATCACAATCATACAATCACAATCATACAATCACAATCATACAATCACAATCATACAATCATAATCATACAATCACAATCATACATTCACAATCGTACAATCACAATCATACTATCACAATCATACAATCACAATCATGCAATCACAATCGTGCAATCACAATCATACTATCACAATCATACAATCACAATCATACAATCACAATCATACAATCATAATCAGAAAATGACAATCATACAATCACAATCATACAATCACAACCATACAATCACAATCATACAATCACAATCATACAATCACAATCATACTATCACAATCATACAATCACAATCATACTATCGCAATCATACAATCGCAATCATACCATCCCAATCATACAAACACAACCGTACAATCATAATCATACAATCACAATCATACACTCATAATTATACAATCACAATCATTCAATCACAATCATACAATCACAGTCATACAATCACAATCTTACAATCACAATCATACTATCACAATCATACAATCACAATCATACAATCACAATCATACAATCACAATCGTACAATCACAATCATACAATCACAATCATACAATCACAATCATACAATCACAATCATACAATCGCAATCCTACAATTACAATCTCCAAAATACAATCTCCCAAATACAATCATACAATCACAATCATACAATCATAATCATACAATCACAATCATACAATCACAATCTTACAACCACAATCATACTATCACAATCATACAATCACAATCATACAATCACAATCATACAATCACAATCATACAATCACAATCATACATTCAAAATCATGCAATCACAATCACACAGTCACAATCATACAATCACAATCATACAATCACAATCATACAATCACAATCATACAATCACAATCATACAATCACAATCATACAATCACAATCATACAATCACAATCATACAATCACAATCATACAATCACAATCATACTATCACAATCATACAATCACAATCATGCAATCACAATCATGCAATCACAATCATACTATCACAATCATACAATCAAAATCATACAATCATACAATCACAATCATACAATCACAATCATACAATCACAATCATACTATCGCAATCATACAATCGCAATCATACCATCCCAATCATACAAACACAACCGTACAATCATAATCATACAATCACAATCATACAATCATTATTATACAATCACAATCATTCAATCACAATCATACAATCACAGTCATACAATCACAATCTTACAATCACAATCATACAATCACAATCATACAATCACAATCATACAATCACAATCATACAATCACAATCATACATTCACAATCATACAATCACAATCATACTATCACAATCATACAATCACAATCATGCAATCACAATCATGCAATCACAATCATACAATCATAATCAGACAATGACAATCATACAATCACAATCATACAATCACAATCATACAATCACAATCATACAATCACAATCATACTATCGCAATCATACAATCGCAATCATACCATCACAATCAAACAAACACAACCGTACAATCATAATCATACAATCACAATCATACAATCACAATGATACAATCACAATCATACAATGACAATCATACAATCAAAATCATACGATCGCAATCATACGATCACAATCATACGATCACAATCATACAATCACAATCATACAATCGCAATCATACAATCACAATCATACAATCATAATCATACAATCACAATCATACGATCGCAATCATACAATCACAATCATACCATCACAATCATACAATCAGAATCATACAATCATAATCATACAATTACAATCATACATCACAATCATACAATCACAATCATACAATCGAAATCATACAACTACAATCTCCCAAATACAATCATACAATGACAATCATACAATCACAATCATACAATCGCAATCATACAATCACAATCATACAATCATAATCATACAATCACAATCATACGATCGCAATCATACAATCACAATCATACAATCACAATCATACATTCAAAATCATGCAATCACAATCACACAGTCACAATCATGCAGTCACAATCATTCAATCATAATCATACAATCACAATCCTACAATCACAATCGTACAATCGCAATCGTACAATCACAATCGCACAATCACAATCATACAATCACAGTCGTACAATCACAATCTTACAATCACAATCATACTATCACAATCATACAATCACAAAAATACAATCAAAATCATACAATCACAATCATACAATCACATTCATACAATCACAGTCATACAATCACAATCTTACAATCACAATCATACAATCACAATCATACAATCGCAATCATACAATCACAATCATACAATCACAATCATGCAATCACAATCATGCAATCACAATCATACTATCACAATCATACTATCACAATCATACAATCAAAATCATACAATCACAACCATACAATCATAATCATACAATCACAATAATACAATCACAATAATACAATCGTAATCATACAACCACAATCATACAATCGCAATCATACAATCACAATCATACAATCACAATCATGCAATCACAATCATGCAATCACAATCATACTATCACAATCATACAATCAAAATCATACAATCACAATCATACAATCACAATCATACAATCGCAATCATACAATTACAATCTCCCAAATACAATCTCCCAAATACAATCATACAATCACAATCATACAATCGCAATCATACAATCACAATCATACAATCACAATCATACAATCACAATCATACAATCACAATCATACAATCACAATCATACATTCACAATCATACAATCACAATCATACTATCACAATCATACAATCACAATCATACAATCACAATCATACAATCACAATCATACAATCACAATCATACATTCACAATCATACAATCACAATCATACTATCACAATCATACAATCACAATCATGCAATCACAATCATGCAATCACAATCATGCAATCACAATCATACAATCATAATCAGACAATGACAATCATACAATCACAATCATACAATCACAATCATACAATCACAATCATACTATCGCAATCATACAATCGCAATCATACCATCACAATCAAACAAACACAACCGTACAATCATAATCATACAATCACAATCATACAATCACAATGATACAATCACAATCATACAATGACAATCATACAATCAAAATCATACGATCGCAATCATACGATCACAATCATACGATCACAATCATACAATCACAATCATACAATCGCAATCATACAATTACAATCTCCCAAATACAATCTCCCAAATACAATCATACAATCACAATCATACAATCGCAATCATACAATCGCAATCATACAATCACAATCATACAATCACAATCATACAATCACAATCATACAATCACAATCATACAATCACAATCATACAATCACAATCATACAATCACAATCATAGAATCGCAATCATACAATTACAATCTCCCAAATACAATCTCCCAAATACAATCATACAATCACAATCATACAATCGCAATCATACAATCACAATCATACAATCACAATCATACAATCACAATCATACAATCACAATCATACAATCACAATCATACAATCACAATCATACATTCACAATCATACAATCACAATCATACAATCACAATCATACAATCACAATCATACAATCGCAATCATACAATCACAATCATACAATCACAATCATACTATCACAATCATACAATCACAATCATACAATCATAATCAGACAATGACAATCATACAATCACAATCATACAATCACAATCATACAATCACAATCATACAATCACAATCATACAATCACAATCATACTATCGCAATCATACAATCGCAATCATACCATCCCAATCATACAAACGCAACCGTGCAATCATAATCATACAATCACAATCATACAATCATAATTATACAATCACAATCATACAATCACAATCATACAATCACAGTCATACAATCACAATCTTACAATCACAATCATACAATCACAATCATACAATCGCAATCCTACAATTACAATCTCCAAAATACAATCTCCCAAATACAATCATACAATCACAATCATACAATCATAATCATACAATCATAATCATACAATCACAATCATACAATCACAATCTTACAATCACAATCATACTATCACAATCATACAATCACAATCATACTATCACAATCATACAATCACAATCATACAATCACAATCATACAATCGCAATCATACAATCGCAATCATACAATCGCAATCATACAATCGCAATCACACAATCACAATCATACAATCACAATCATACAATCACAATCATACAATCATAATCATACAATTACAATGATACTATCACAATCATACAATCAAAATCATACAACAACAATCATACAATCGCAATCATACAATCACAATCATACAATCACAATCATACAATCACAATCATACTATCGCAATCATACAATCACAATCATACCATCACAATCATACAATCACAATCATACAATCACAATCATGCAATCACAATCATACAATCACAATCATACAATCACAATCATACAATCACAATCATACATTCACAATCGTACAATCACAATCATACTATCACAATCATACAATCACAATCATGCAATCACAATCATGCAATCACAATCATACTATCACAATCATACAATCACAATCATACAATCACAATCATACAATCATAATCAGACAATGACAATCATTCAATCACAATCATACAATCACAATCATACAATCACAATCATACAATCACAATCATACAATCACAATCATACAATCACAATCATACAATCACAATCATACTATCGCAATCATACAATCGCAATCATACCATCCCAATCATACAAACACAACCGTACAATCATAATCATACAATCACAATCATACAATCATAATTATACAATCACAATCATTCAATCACAATCATACAATCACAGTCATACAATCACAATCTTACAATCACAATCATACTATCACAATCATACAATCACAATCATACAATCACAATCATACCATCACAATCATACAATCACAATCATACAATCACAATCATACAATCACAATCATACAATCATAATCAGACAATGACAATCCTACAATCACAATCATACAATCACAATCTTACAATCACAATCATACAATCACAATCATGCAATCACAATCATACAATCGCATTCATACAATCGCAATCATACAATCACAATCATACAATCACAATCATACAATCACAATCATACAATCACAATCATACAATCACAATCATACAATCACAATCATACAATCACAAAAATACAATCATAACCATACAATCACAATGATACAATCGCAATCATACAATCACAATCATACAATCATAATCATACAATCACAATCATACGATCGCAATCATACAATCACAATCATACCATCACAATCATACAATCACAATCATACAATCTTAATCATACAATTACAATCATACATCACAATCATACAATCACATTCATACAATCGCAATCATACAACTACAATATCCCAAATACAATCATACAATCGCAATCATACAATCACAATCATACAATCACAATCATACTATCACCATCATACAATCACAATCATACAATCACAATCATACAATCACAATCATACAATCACAGTCATACAATCACAATCTTACAATCACAATCATACAATCACAATCATACAATCACAATCATACAATCACAGTCATACAATCACAATCATACAATCACACTCATACAATCACAATCATACAATCACAATCATACAATCACAATCATACAATCACAATCATACAATCACAATCATACAATCACAATCATACAATCGCAATCCTACAATTACAATCTCCAAAATACAATCTCCCAAATACAATCATACAATCACAATCATACTATCACAATCATACAATCACAATCATGCAACCACAATCATGCAATCACAATCATACAATCATAATCAGACAATGACAATCATACAATCACAATCATACAATCACAATCATACAATCACAATCATACAATCACAATCATACTATCGCAATCATACAATCACAATCATACAATCACAATCATACAATCACAATCATACAATCACAATCATACTATCGCAATCATACAATCGCAATCATACCATCCCAATCATACAAACACAACCGTACAATCATAATCATACAATCACAATCATACAATCATAATTATACAATCACAATCATACAATCACAATCATACAATCACAGTCATACAATCACAATCTTACAATCACAATCATACTATCACAATCATACAATCACAATCATACAATCACAATCATACAATCACAATCATACAACCACAATCATACAATCACA
Organism: Megachile rotundata; assembly: GCF_050947335.1. Lineage (NCBI taxonomy): Eukaryota > Metazoa > Arthropoda > Insecta > Hymenoptera > Megachilidae > Megachile > Megachile rotundata. The sequence continues at coordinate 603,481 of NW_027473372.1, read as the reverse complement.
ATCATACAATCACAATCATACAATCGCAATCCTACGATTACAATCTCCAAAATACAATCTCCCAAATACAATCATACAATCACAATCATACAATCACAATCATACAATCACATTCATACAATCGCAATCCTACAATTACAATCTCCAAAATACAATCTCCCAAATACAATCATACAATCACAATCATACAATCATAATCATACAATCACAATCATACAATCACAATCGTACAATCACAATCATACAATCACAATCATACAATCACAATCATACAATCACAATCATACAATCACAATCATACAATCACAATCATACAATCGCAATCCTACAATTACAATCTCCAAAATACAATCTCCCAAATACAATCATACAATCACAATCATACAATCATAATCATACAATCACAATCATACAATCACAATCTTACAATCACAATCATACTATCACAATCATACAATCACAATCATACAATCACAATCATACAATCACAATCATACAATCACAATCATACATTCAAAATCATGCAATCACAATCACACAGTCACAATCATACAATCACAATCATACAATCACAATCATACAATCACAATCATACAATCACAATCATACAATCACAATCATACAATCATAATCATACAATCACAATCATACATTCACAATCGTACAATCACAATCATACTATCACAATCATACAATCACAATCATGCAATCACAATCGTGCAATCACAATCATACTATCACAATCATACAATCACAATCATACAATCACAATCATACAATCATAATCAGAAAATGACAATCATACAATCACAATCATACAATCACAACCATACAATCACAATCATACAATCACAATCATACAATCACAATCATACTATCACAATCATACAATCACAATCATACTATCGCAATCATACAATCGCAATCATACCATCCCAATCATACAAACACAACCGTACAATCATAATCATACAATCACAATCATACAATCATAATTATACAATCACAATCATTCAATCACAATCATACAATCACAGTCATACAATCACAATCTTACAATCACAATCATACTATCACAATCATACAATCACAATCATACAATCACAATCATACAATCACAATCGTACAATCACAATCATACAATCACAATCATACAATCACAATCATACAATCACAATCATACAATCGCAATCCTACAATTACAATCTCCAAAATACAATCTCCCAAATACAATCATACAATCACAATCATACAATCATAATCATACAATCACAATCATACAATCACAATCTTACAACCACAATCATACTATCACAATCATACAATCACAATCATACAATCACAATCATACAATCACAATCATACAATCACAATCATACATTCAAAATCATGCAATCACAATCACACAGACACAATCATACAATCACAATCATACAATCACAATCATACAATCACAATCATGCAATCACAATCATGCAATCACAATCATACTATCACAATTATACAATCACAATCATACAATCACAATCATACAATCATAATCAGAAAATGACAATCATACAATCACAATCATACAATCACAACCATACAATCACAATCATACAATCACAATCATACAATCACAATCATACAATCACAATCATACAATCGCAATCCTACAATTACAATCTCCAAAATACAATCTCCCAAATACAATCATACAATCACAATCATACAATCATAATCATACAATCACAATCATACAATCACAATCTTACAACCACAATCATACTATCACAATCATACAATCACAATCATACAATCACAATCATACAATCACAATCATACAATCACAATCATACATTCAAAATCATGCAATCACAATCACACAGACACAATCATACAATCACAATCATACAATCACAATCATACAATCACAATCATGCAATCACAATCATGCAATCACAATCATACTATCACAATTATACAATCACAATCATACAATCACAATCATACAATCATAATCAGAAAATGACAATCATACAATCACAATCATACAATCACAACCATACAATCACAATCATACAATCACAATCATACAATCACAATCATACTATCACAATCATACAATCACAATCATACTATCGCAATCATACAATCGCAATCATACCATCCCAATCATACAAACACAACCGTACAATCATAATCATACAATCACAATCATACAATCATAATTATACAATCACAATCATTCAATCACAATCATACAATCACAGTCATACAATCACAATCTTACAATCACAATCATACTATCACAATCATACAATCACAATCATACAATCACAATCATACAATCACAATCGTACAATCACAATCATACAATCACAATCATACAATCACAATCATACAATCACAATCATACAATCACAATCATACAATCACAATCATACAATCACAATCATACAATCACAATCATACAATCACAATCATACAATCACAAAAATACAATCATAACCATACAATCACAATGATACAATCGCAATCATACAATCACAATCATACAATCATAATCATACAATCACAATCATACGATCGCAATCATACAATCACAATCATACCATCACAATCATACAATCACAATCATACAATCATAATCATACAATTACAATCATACATCACAATCATACAATCACATTCATACAATCGCAATCATACAACTACAATATCCCAAATACAATCATACAATCGCAATCATACAATCACAATCATACAATCACAATCATACTATCACCATCATACAATCACAATCATACAATCACAATCATACAATCACAATCATACAATCACAGTCATACAATCACAATCTTACAATCACAATCATACAATCACAATCATACAATCACAGTCATACAATCACAGTCATACAATCACAATCATACAATCACACTCATACAATCACAATCATACAATCACAATCATACAATCACAATCATACAATCACAATCATACAATCACAATCATACAATCACAATCATACAATCGCAATCCTACAATTACAATCTCCAAAATACAATCTCCCAAATACAATCATACAATCACAATCATACTATCACAATCATACAATCACAATCATGCAACCACAATCATGCAATCACAATCATACAATCATAATCAGACAATGACAATCATACAATCACAATCATACAATCACAATCATACAATCACAATCATACAATCACAATCATACAATCACAATCATACTATCGCAATCATACAATCACAATCATACAATCACAATCATACAATCACAATCATACAATCACAATCATACTATCGCAATCATACAATCGCAATCATACCATCCCAATCATACAAACACAACCGTACAATCATAATCATACAATCACAATCATACAATCATAATTATACAATCACAATCATACAATCACAATCATACAATCACAGTCATACAATCACAATCTTACAATCACAATCATACTAT